>NC_047523.1:13254535-13474535 GCF_902827115.2 Pseudochaenichthys georgianus
CATATTTTACCAGCGTATTTTTCATTATGATTCTACTTGTGCTACTTGGGGCCAGGTAAGAACCGGTTTTCGGTGCTTAGAGCCGGCTCCGCTGCGGTGGCAACAAGAAGAGCCAGAACTTAATTAGGCAGCCTGTCCTCCTACAAAAAACTACCATATAGGCCGATTGTTCAAGCCCTTATTACGATCCAGAGACATGTTTTAAAGTTTATGTTGTTTCTTACACAACCACTAGAGGTGCTCTAGTTGTCATGTAAGAAACACCATGCTTGATTGCAAACGTTCCGGAGGGACGTTTATTCACAAATACCCTCTCTGGAAAATCCTAAATTGTGGAATAGTTTGGACATTAAAATGCTTTTTTTATTCGATTCCTAGCAAGAAGTGTATATTGTACTCTTAGAATCCACGTCCAGTCGATGTGTAGGATCTATAGTGTGATAGATATTACGAAGATAATTTGAGGTCTCGCCAGGATAACGAATATATGCGGCAGCTTCCATGTAAAGTTAGCATCAACCCTCACGGGGTTTTTCCGGTCTCGAAGTTTTAATAATAAAACCGGAAGTATTCCCCTCACTGTCAAATGATTACACAGTGATATCTGCATTACTCATCCACTAAAAAACTTCAGTTTATCCTTGTTAAATACACAATATTGATTGGTTTGAATTGTGTACAATGCTTTTGTGTTTTTAACCTTCGATTCGGAGAAACAAATAGTTTTTCCGGAATTTAGACACTACAGAGTTTCCGAAGACACTACACTACCCAGAAACCCCAGCTATCGTTTGGGACTACTGCATCCACCTTGCTTAACAAACCCCGTGATTAGCCCTCAAGCCCTGTGATGGGATGTTGGAGTGGCAGTGCGACAAGGTTACGCCGAGCGTCAACAGCTCTTTGAAATGGAATGGAACCATGACAGACTTTCCAAAACTGGAATTGGACGGGTCCAGCCCCCAGGTACAGCCCCCCCCCCAGAACTACACATGCTGGTTATTGTGTGTTTCGCAACATGTTCTATGGCACGTCTCTACTGGGAATTGTAGTTTTATAAGACGTTTTCGTATTTCCCACAATTATAAGTTGCCAGTATTAAACTGTGTACACCCTGGAGGTTGTAGGACAGTAGGGTATATGAGTTATTTAAGGTAAGATGGCGCCTGCCCATTAAGGGCTTTGTAGGCGAGAAGAAGAATTTTAAATTCTATCCTGTGTTCTATAGGGAGCCAGTGTAAGGCAGCCAGAACAGGAGTAATGTGGTCCCTTTTCCTAACTCTGGTTAGTACACGAGCTGCAGCATTTTGAATCAGCTGAAGCGACTTGACTGACTTCTTGGTACTCCCTGATGATTTTTTAACCACTAGGTGTCCCTTTCTACAGCTGTGCACCGTTATGGTGTAAATATAACCTATCTACCAATTGGATCAAATATAAAAGTCAGCCGAATTAATGTTGATACTGCAAGGAGACGTATTTTGTGATAATAAATGTAAGATGTTGTGTAATTGCTGATATATTTATGATTCACGTCACATATTCAGTTTCGGCGGCACTTCTTCCTGGTTGTCCAGAAGTCTTTTCATCAGGGACATAAATAAAGAACTACAGCAGATGTGTAATATTTAATGCAGCCGAACCGTGTATTACAAGGCTGTTATGTTGTTATGTGATGACCTCCAAAGAGAAAAGCAAGAACAGTCGGAATAAAGTATTATTTTTTTTTTTTAAATGTTTTCCGATTTCATATCGCATTAACACCATATCCCGACGTGCATTGTGGCGTGATTTTAGCCTATCAAAACCTCTAAAAAAATAAATGTGTCTCTTAGAATCGAAAGAGAAAAACCTATGGGGAAAACACAAAAGCATTGTACACAATTTAAACCAATAAATGTCGTATAATTAACAAGGATACACTGATGTCTTTTAGTGGATGAGTACTGCAGATATCACTGTTAAATCATTTGATCATTGGTTTTATTATGAAAACGTAGAGACCAGAAATACTGTTTTCAACCCGTAACTTTACATGGAAGCTACCGCATATACACGTTCTTCTGTCGAAACCTCAAATCATCTTCGTAATATCTATCAAACTATAGATCCTACATATCGACTGGACGTGGATTCTAAAAGCAAAACATACACTTCTCACTAGAACTCTAATCAAAACGCGTTTTAATGGCCAAACTATCCTACAATTTAGGATTTTACAGAGAGGGTTATTTGTGAATAAACGACCATCTGTAACCTTTGCATTCAACAGGAGCACTAGAGGGCGAAAACTTTAAAACGTAATTATAGGTCGTATTAAGCCCTTGAACAAACGACACATTTGGTCGTAATAAGGGCTTGCACAATCGGCCCATTTGGTCGTATGAGTTGGAGGACTTGTTGTAATCAGGCTATATCAAGGAACCGGCCCTGGAACTGGTTTGGTGGAAATGGGGCATAACAAGCTGCAGCAGACCCCTGTTCGCCTGAGACGATCCTAGCTTTGTCCTGCTCGTCTGAGGGGTTATTGCCCTGGTCTCAGCTCTAAAAGGTGGCGCCACCACAGCCACTGCCATCCAGAGTGGCTCTGCCTTGTTCAGGTTGTCCTCCTGACTTTTCCTCTAGGAAGGCTCCGCTTGTCTTGTCCTCCTACCCATCCTCCCATGCGACTCCGCCCACCTGGTCATAGAGCGGCCCCACCCGCTTGGTTGTCCTCCTTCCCAACCTCCGTAGAGACTCCACCCGTCTATCGGGCCCTCAGGTTGTCCGCCTGAGATCCCCTTCTTCCTGCCTACAGGCTGCCGCTCCCTTTCGGATCCTTGTATGTTGTTGTCTGCCGTACATGTGAAAGTTCTGTTCACTTTTGCCTTGCCTTGCTTTGCCTGGATCAAGCATTCATGAAATGTATTTTCCATTAAGTGCCTGTCTCCTGCATTTGGGCCCACCTTGCTCCAATGCTTTCCCTAACAGTGTCTCAGGTATTCTTAGCAATCATAAATGTTTAATTGGCTAATCACGTTCCAGTTCTACATCTATTACTACATCCTGTATAGGTCTGCTTTATTTTTCCTTTTCTATATTTTCCTATATTCCAAGTAAACACTCATGTCTTGAGGCAGTCGCAATTTCTACAGGCTTGCACTACCTGTTAGCATCTGGCATCTGTTAGCATCTAGCTCTCCTGCTTACAAACTTTTAGCCATCCCTACTTATACAAGTAGTAGTTTTAGTTGTCTGCAATCTGCGGAGGCCTACTCCCACCTGTCGAGTACGGCTGTACTGAGGTGTTTTTCCTACGGAGACGTCACGAAGAGACGGAGCGGCTCCACCTGTTGCTGCATGCGATCTGCGATTTACGGAGACCTGCTCGTCGCGAAGAGACGGAGCGGCTCCACCTGTTGCTGCCTGCGATCTGCGATCTACGGAGGCCTGCTCCCACCTATAGAATACGGCTGTACTGGAGAGGTTTTTACCCCGGAGTCGTCGCGGAGAGACGGAGTGGATCCACGCTTCGGGCTTGGCCTGCTTCCACCGGGCGTGTGCTGCTGTGCGGAGGAGGATTTTACCACCGCTCGGGCCTGCTTTCCACCTGTCCTGGTGCTGCTGTTGCAGAGGCCTGCTTTCACTCCGGGGATACCACGGAGGGACCGGAGCGCTTCCACGCTGCTGTTTTCGCCTGTCCTTTGCTGCTGTGCTGATTTTGCTCCAGGAACATCGCAGATACTGTGTGCTGGTCTGGGAAAATGGCCCATATCGGGATTCTGCTGTGCCTGTTAACTGTTTTGGACTATGAGAAGATCTCTAGTCATTCTGAGAAGTCTACTGGATTCAGGTCTGTTCTGCCACCCGCAGTGGGCATCCCCTGCAAAGGTTCGGATGTGTTGCTCAAACAATTACCGGTTGCCTTGTCACAGACAATCTGCTCGACAAAATATGTTTGTCTTTTTTGTTTTCCTGCGATGATGGTTCTTCAGGACTGCTTCTTAAGCTCAAATTACACTCTCGCAGACTTTTCCGGTGTTTCTAAAGTAGATGACAATGTATGTGTGTCGTTTAAGAGGAAAAGATGCCTGGTTTTGTTGTTGTTATTACTGTCAGGAAATGTACAACCTAACCCTGGTCCGCCCAGTAGTAGTAGTCAGATCGCTACTCCTGCTGATTTTAAAGCAAGGTCTGGGTTGGGTTTCATCCACTTGCATGTGCGCAGTCTGTTAGGTAAACTAGATTTTGTCCGTATCTGGGCGAGCTCGACTGACGCTGACGTCATTGTTTTATCAGAAACATGGCTAAACAAGTCTATTTTGGCCTCTGACATTGCCTTAAATGGTTTTAATGTGTATCGTACCGACCGGCCTAATAAAGGTGGTGGCGTTGCCATTTATCTTAAGAATAAGTTCAGTGTAACCACATTAGTTTCCAAATCGATCAGTAAGCAATTTGAACTTTTAGCCATAAATATAGAAGTGGCAAAGGGTCAACAGGTCATGGTAGTGAGTTGTTACAGACCCCCCTCAGCTGTCAAAGACTTCTTGTCTTCACTAGCAAATATTTTATCACAACTACACTACAAGGAAATAGTGCTACTTGGAGATTTTAACTGGGACTGATTAACTGCAGTGTCAGAGGATTTTAAAAACCTTTGTATCTCTTTAAATGTTACTCAGATTGTTGACAGTCCTACTCGCCCTAACATTAAGTCCCCTAATAAATCCTCCCTAATTGATCTCATTTCAACTAATGTTCTCCATAAATATTCATCTGTGGGAGTATTTGCAAACGATCTGAGTGATCACTGTGTTGTAGCCACAATTAGGGACACTAAGGTCCAAAAGGTTAAACCTCGCATTATCATCAAGAGAGACAAAAAACATTTTGTGGAGCAGGGTTTTGTGCATGATCTGTTTGATTTTGATTGGGGGTAAAACCGATCTGTGTGCTGATGTAGAAACCGCATGGTCTTATTTTTATCTTGGTTTTATGGAGATCATTGATAGACATGCACCCCTGCGTAAATTTAGAGTAAAGGGAGGAGACAATCCTTGGTTTTCTGCTAATCTGTCTAGTCTCCTTCATGAGAGAAACAAGGCCTGGGCAAAGGCTAGGAAATCAGGCTCAGAGGTAGAATGGCTGCGTTTTAGGCAGCTAAGAAATAGCTTCACTTCACATATCAAAAGTGCTAAATCAAAGTACTATCTGTCAGTTACCACAAATAATCTGAATAATCCTGGAAAATGTTGGAACGCCATTCAATCGTTATCCACTGGCGATATCCGTAATGAGCTACCTCCGTGCATTACCACAGCATCTGGCTCTATATCGGACAGGGCTACTATGCTAAATTGCTTTAATGAGCATTTTGTGTCCTGTGGTTCTCTATTTGATTCTGTCACTAACTCTGCTTCTGTGAACACCCCAATCCGTGACTCTGAAAAACGTGTGTTGGAAAACCCTTTCAGTTTTACCCCTTTTACTGTTGATGTTGTTCGTGAAGCTTTAACCAAGTTAGATCCTAAGAAACCGGCTGGCCCGGACAACGTAGAACCTTTCTTTTTAAAGATAGCTGCAGATTGTATTGCTCCACCTCTCACTACTCTTTTTAACCTCTCCCTCAGCACTAACACAATTCCAAAATTGTGGAAGTCAGCGTATGTCCTGCCTTTGCTAAAAGGAGGGGAGGCCACCTTATTAAATAACTATAGGTCAATCTCTACGTTGTCAGTTCTGGCTAAGGTTCTTGAACGCTTAGTGAGTGAACAGGTAAAGGTGTTTTTATGTAAAAATGACATCCTGTATAAACATTAGTCAGGCTTCAGAAAGCAACACAGCACTATCACTGCCACAATGAAAGTGGTGAATGATGTGGCGAGTATTTTAGATAATAAGCAGAGTTGTGCAGCTATATTTATTGAACTTTCAAAAGCGTTTGACACCGTCGATCATCACATTTTCAAGCAGAGGCTAACCAGTATAGGCATGTCCAGCCATGCAGTGGGGTGGTTTGTAAACAACCTCTCTGAAAGGTCCCAATGAGTTCATTTTGATGGGCTGTCTTCTGAGTGGTTGAACATTGCAAATGGTGTTCCCCAAGGTTCTGTTTTAGGTCCACTTTTATTCTCCATCTACATCAGCGTTTCTCAAAGTGTGGGGCGCAGGGATGTGATAGGTGGGTCGCGAAAAGAAAAACAAATATTAAAAAAAAAAAAAATTCAATTTTTTTTTTAAAACATTTTTTACATTTTTTTAACATTTTTTAACATTTTTTTTTTAACATTTTTTTTTCACATTTATTTATTATTTATACACTGGTGGAATATCAAAACCACGACCCGCCCGGGGTGCAAAACGTATCAATGAAAAGCGACCCTCTACCACACAAAACAACACCTGTAGATAACCCAATTTGTGTTCTTTGAAATTGAAAAGGATATTGCATTGTGTGTGTTACTTTCGTTGCAGTTGTATGTCTTAACTGTAATTTGGCATGCTTTTATTTTGAAGGCAAGTTTACGCTGTTGACAGTTGTTGTTGCTATGGAAACAAGAAACGTTTCACAGCGGGCGGAACTTGTCATAAAGTCCGCGTTAATAAAGCCCACCCATTTAGAGGGAAGATATGATTGGTCAATTGTACTGTCATTTGACATTACTCTCGTTCAGTTACTATAGCTGGCCCTCCGTGAAATCATAGCTGGACGTCCAATCAGCTCCTGTCTTCACAGTCTCGCAGAGAGGAGCTTCTTTCATTTAACCCTTCACATTCAAACAGAAACTGAATAGGCAGATTCAAAGGATTTATTTCTTTGGAAATGTTATTTTAAATACAATTTAATCAAGTTATTTGTGGTAAAACTATTGACAAATATTACTAAAAACATATTTAAAAAATATATATAAAGAAAAATATAATTAGTTTTAATGTTTTTAAATATTATTTTGTAGAATATCTTAGGCCCTCAGAGACAGGCTCGCCACTGGTAAAAATCTCTCATACACACGTGTGAAACGCTCTCACAGACACACACAACAGCGCTGCAGTCGGGAAGAAAAGCAATGTGGAGCGAGAGAGCGAGAGAGCAAGAGAGAGAGCACACCTTTATCTATTTAATAAAGTACTACAAAATAAAGTAAGAAATCATTCCAATGTGTACTATAGGACAGTAACACGTTTAAAAGGGGAGTGATTAGTCAAATATGCATAAATAAAAAGAAAGAATGCTAACTAGGTAACATAAGATAAGAATAAACAAGTTTAAATGATTTGTTGTGATCATATTCTAAAGATGTTTGGATTATTGAAAAGTATACAGCTCCCTTTCATCTGAGTGTTGAGAGCTGTATCCATAAATTCATGTTGGGCTCAAAGTAGGGCTGCTCGATTATGGCAAAAATCCTAATCTCGATTATTTGGGTCAATAATTGATATCACGATTATTAAAAACGATTAACCATTTACTTTGAAAAACATCAATTTATTGAAGAAAATAATTTGAAAAGTATGTTTTTAACAGTTGATTACCCTGAACTGTAAGTATAATTCAACTGAAAAACCTATTTAAAAAATAAATAAAATCGTTTTATTTCGATTATGTTGTTTTCATAATCGTTGCAAGCCAAAATCGTAATTGCGATTAAAATACGATTTAATTGAGCAGCCCTAGCTCAAAGTGCACCAGATTGATGCATTCAACTTCAACATTTAAAAAAAATCTTCCTGGGGGTGCATGCCCCCGGACCCTCGAGGATGTGACGTCCACCACCAAATAAAGCAGGTTAAAATAATTAAATTGCATACATTTTATTTTAGTAAACACTGAAAACGGGTCCCACAGACCCAAACAGCACTCAAAGGTTAAAGGTAGCATATAATAATGTTAAAATTTGCTAAATATATACACTGGCAAAAAAACAAAATAGAGGAGTAAAAGTAGCTCACGACTTGTTTTATTTTTTGAAAGTAACCCTCATCCTAAAAAAAGGTTGGAGACCCCTGTTATAGAACGATACATTTGACAATTTTAAGCTTGGCCTACCATTTTATTGGAGCGATGAGGAACAGGTGGGGCTTGAAAAGGCCCACCTGTTCAAAGTGGGGAATGACAGAACAAGTTTGAGAACCACTGATCTACATCAACAGTTTAGGTGAAAATGTGGATGAAGCTACTTTACATTTTTATGCGGATGATACCGTGATGTACTGTGCAGGTCCCTCCATTAAGGAGGCTGGTGTTAAATTACAGGCTGTTTTTAACATTATTCAGACTCAGCTCTCTGAACTAAAGCTTCTTTTAAATGTTGAGAAAACCAAGGTAATGCTCTTTTCTAAAGCTAAAAAGACACCAGAGCCTGTTTTAGATATTGTAACTACGCAAGGAATAAAACTTGAAGTGGTTACCTGTTACCAATACCTTGGTATCTGGCTTGATGATTGTCTCACTTTTAAACTTCATGTCAATAACCTACTTAAAAAGCTGAGGGTTAGGCTAGGTTTCTTCTACAGGAACAAGTCCTGTTTCTCGCTTGAGGCCAGGAAAAGGCTAGTCACTGTGACCTTTTTACCTGTGCTGGACTATGGTGATTTGATGTATATGAATGCACCTGCCAATTGCCTGGTCAAGTTAGATGCCGCCTATCACAGTGCACTAAGATTTGTGACAAACTGTAAAGCATTAACCCATCACTGTACCCTGTATGCAAGGGCTGGTTTGCTTTCACTAACTGTACGGAGGCTCAGTCACTGGTACATTTTTCTATACAAAGCCATGCTAGGGAAACTTCCATCTTATATCTGCTCCCTGATCTCACGGAAAACTGTAAGTGGCTACTGCCTGAGATCGCATGCTGTGGTTTTATTAAATGTGCCAACTGCTAGGACTGTCTTAGGGAAGACAGCTTTTAGATGCGCAGCTCCTCTGTCTTGGAATAGTCTGCAAATTAAATGGAAACTGAACAATCTGGTGCCACTAAATGTTTTTAAAGCTCGGTTGGATGCTAGTCAATCGGAAGCTATTGGTACCTGTTTATGTGGATAGTTATGTAAATGATGCTGTATGATGTCCTTTTGTTGGTCTATTCATGTTTTTATGTTTCATGTGGAACTACTTGAGCAGTTCTCATTCATAAAACTCCGTTCGATGTCTCACTATGGGATGCGCCTCATCGCGGAGCAAACAGAAGCATCAATCTCATTACGCCAATCCTGATTGGCTGGTGATCTTGACGTCAACGTCAGGGGAAATCACCCCCTATAAGTAGCCTGCGCCACGACGCATGCGTCATTCAAACACCTCTTCTCGCTTCAGAGCACATCTCTAACGGTAGCCGGGCTAGCTCAACAGTGCACAGACTGAACCCAAAGCTAATTTCGGTCGACGGGCGTTAGCCGGCTACCCTATTCTCTCACAGAGGAATATTATAGTCAACCTCGCCGTTCTTCCTCTGGAGTAAGGTAAGGTTTTGACTTCAAGTTAGCAACACACCAGTCGCTAACTTGTGTTTTTTCCCTCACTACCGACACCACGGTAGCGAGGACACTTTTTTCTTCTCTCTTCCACGGAGGAGAAAAGGATTACAGGAATATTACCATACCAGGTAATATCCTTGAGAGAAAAAGACCCACGCTGTCCTTTTTCCCCCCGGATTAAAGACAGATCGGTAAACACTTTTTTCTCGAACGTACCTGTCATGAGCGGACCCTTTCCACGCCTCACGGCGAACGAGATGGATGCCTCTCTCCCTCAAACCAGAGGAGTCAGGAACTCGGAGGCTCGGCGCTGCGGTTGCGGGTTGAAAGTGTCAGGCACAGACTCACACCAGATCTGTTCGTCCTGCCTCGGGCTGGAACACGCCCAGGAGGCCATCGACAACCCCGGCTCGTGCGGACATTGTGCCCGCCTCACCGTGAAGAGCCTCCACCGAAGGTTAGCGCAACAAGCTAGCCTGTCGGGACGGGACCCCCTCATGTCCACTGATCTGCCGACCGGCAATCAAGACACGGGGGCGTCTGCCGCAGAGATGGAGCCCCTCACTGCGGTCTGGGGCTCACCGACAGCGGCACCCGCAGAACCGGAATCCCGCGCCATATCAGGCCGAGATCCGGTGGCGGCAAGAAACGCGGGAATGGGGCCCCACGCTATACCAAGCTGGGGCTCCCGACTGGACCTCACCATGGTTTCACCCGCGGAAGATGTCCTGGAGTTAGACTACATGGAGGACGAAGAGTATACCTCTGAGTTCCTCCTGTCTGACTCGGATGAGCAGGAAGACGACATCTTCATGTCATCGACTCAGGCTGCAAAGCCAGGAGCGATGGCTGCTCCCCCGGGCGACAGCACACCAGCTTCGCCCTGTCTCAGTATGGACCTACAAGCCGTGTGTCAGCACGCTGCGGCCAAACTAGACATCCCATGGCCCGAAGTGGCCAAGGAGACCTCCAGGTCCCGTTACGAGGGAAAACTTTTTTCCCAAACAACGAGGGCAAAGAGGCAACTCCTCCCGGTCTTCCCGGAGATGTTGGATGAGGTGTCGGTCTCGTGGAGAGACCGGCCCTTTAGCAACAAGGCCCCAATCCTGGGTGCCTCCTCCCTTGACTGTGACGGTATGGAGAGGCTCGGCCTGCTCCACATACCACCTATGGAACCGCTGGTGGCAGCCCACCTCCTACCGAGGATGGGCCAACCGCCAAGCAGGAACCCCACGCTGCCAGCAAAGACGGACCGATTCCAGTCTACCATGACGGAACGGGCCTACAGAGCCGCAGCATTGTCCGCCAGGGCTCTGAACGTTTCCTCGATGCTAACCGCATACCAAGCGGAGCTCTGTGAGGATATGTCGAGCAATCCTGGACCGGCCACTCTGGACGAGATAGCCGCGGTCACAGACATTTGTCTCCGTGTCCAACGCTGCGCCGTCCAGGCCACGGGCAAGATAATGGGGATCATGGTGGTGCAGGAAAGAGCTAGATGGCTCAACCTCACCAACCTCCCAGACCGGGAAAAGGAAGATGTGCTTGACATGCCCATCGTTCCCGAGGGGATTTTCGGCTCCGCTCTCGCTTCCATGCAGAGGAAGTGCGTGTCGAAAAATAAGGAAGACGAGGCCCTCCACCTCTGTCTCCCTCGAAGGGTCCAGCCGCGGCCTTTGCAACGGCGGCCCTTCGCCCAAGCTGCACCGCGCTCTGCTGGGTTCAAAGTACCAGGACAGCAGAGGTTGCAGCCCGCCCGAGTCCCCAGCCCAGGCAGGAGACGAAGGCGAGTTGGTCTAGAAAATCTCCGGTTCCGGCTGCAGCCCAGGCACAGCCAACCCAGAATTTCGGCCAGCAGGCGAGGAAGAAGAAGCGAGCGGCCTGACAGCCCCTCCTTCTCCCCTCCGTGACGGAGCTGGAAGTTCCTTCCCCGACTCTAAATGTGTCCCCGCTGCCCCGAGAGATGCCTCAACGTCATCCTCAAGTCCGCACAAAACACATGTCACATCTTTATTGTCTGAATAAACCATTTTCCGCTGACGCATCCAGGCTCCGGCCAAGGGCGCAGCTCAAAAAAATGAAAAGAAAGACAATAAACAGTCCGTTAACTATAAATCCCCTTCTGAGAGCAGCTACGGCCTCTCTCAAAAGGCGGATAATAAACGGGTCTGTGAAGGCACCACCGCCACATGCATGTGCAGTGCCGGTTGGGGCTTTAAGGGCACTACCGTCACGCACATGCGCAGTGCCGGCCAGAGCTGTAATGGACAGCCCGCCAATTCTTCCCCTTTTGAGAGCAGCTACGGCACCTCTCAAAGGACGGATTATTGACGGGTCCGTGAAGCCACCGCCACACACATGCGCAGTACCGGCTGGAGCTGTAAAGGCACCTCCGTCACGCACATGCGCAGTGCCGGTCGGAGCCATAAGAGTGACATCCCAGCTGGCTCTAAGGAGCATACAGCAGGAGATACTCACGATGTCTGCCTGGGCTTCTCAAAACAGTTATAATTCATCTGTTTTCACAAACCCAGAGAGAGTCAACCCACATTCTGGAGAGAGACGTTCTCTCTCTCCTAGAAAGAAGGGTTTTATCTATAAAGCCCACCGAGCGGAGTCAGATTACGGAGGAAAATGTCCTCGTAAAGCACCCGCTCAACATGGGCCTCATAATAAAACTAAACCCCGAACGCCACGGCTTACGGAGAGTTTTGGTGATTATGAAATGCGTAGTGGCACTACACCCGACTTTTCTAGTGCGGGACGCGCCTACGGGTGCAGTCCTTTCACGGAAGGTGGTCACCACGGACGCAGGTCAGACGGGCTGACAGGGGACTTACGAAGGTCGCCCGGTGAGAGGTCTCTAGAACAGAGACTTCCAGCGGGCACGCGTAAACTACCCGGAGCTTTTAGCGGTGTTCCCCACCCAAAAATGCTTCCTGCCTTCTCTCAGAGGACTTCATGTCCCCGTGAGGACAGACAACACGATATCGTGTATGAACCGCCAGGGGAGATTGCGTTGTCTCCAGTCACACACACTGGCACACAAACTGATCCCTTGGAGCGGCAGACGTCTCCTCTCTCTGAGAACGACACAAGTACCGGGTGTTATGCACCGAGGGACAGAATTACTGTCAAAAGGTGCACCACTCTATGCAGACTGGACTCCTCATCCAAGGATCGGGAGTCCGCTGTGGGTGCGTTACGGCGGAGCCGCGTTAAGTCTGTTCGCAAAGGGAGAAAATGCTCAATGACAGCTGTTCTTTCTAATGCACGATTTAAACGCACTGTTAGGCGGGGACGCACTCGTACACGATTGACCTCCGGGTCCTCTGTACACGTTCCCACCCCTGGTTCTGTTACCCTTAACTCTGGCCAGAGTGAAGGAGCAACGCCACACACTTACTCTGATGTTTCCACCCTAGCCCGCAATATACGGGCTGGCGGAGATATATCAGCTGTTGTGCGGGCAGCCGTGGCAGCCCCCACCACGCAGGGACAGACTGTCTCAGGCGCCCAGAGCACGGGGCACTATGGGCCTGACCCGTGAGTGGTACAATCTGAATACAGTGGGACTCCCTCAGAAGGTGATAAACACTATTCAGAGTGCGAGAGCTTCCTCCACCAGGTCTCTTTACGACTGTAAGTGGAGGGTGTTTGAGGAGTGGTGCCTTCAAGAAGGGCACATCTCTTTTCAATGTCCTGTCGGGGTGATTTTATCATTCCTACAGGACTTGATCGATAAACACAGAGCTTTCTCCACGATCAAGGTGTACCTGGCTGCTATTGCTGCATGCCATGTGGGCTTTGAGGGTAAAACAGCTATAGCCAACATCCTTTGGTTTGCCGTTTTATGAAGGGAGCGCGCAGGCTCCTCCCTGTCTCCAGGTCACTGGTGCCCTTATGGGACCTGGCAGTGGTTTTAAATGGGCTCAAAATGACCCCATTTGAACCCCTGGAAGGAGCTGACATGAAACATCTGTCACTCAAGACAGTGCTGTTACTGGCCCTGGCATCCACTAAACGGGTCAGTGATATCCATGCACTGTCTGTACATCCCTCATGCACTCAGTTCGCCCCAGGGCAAACGAGAGTGTTGTTGAAACCCAACCCTACCTTTACACCAAAGGTGGTTGGTTCGTGTACCCCGATTGACATTGAGGCATTTCCTCCGCAGCTGGTTTCCTCCGGGGAGCAGCAGCAGGATCTGTTGTGTCCAGTCCGGGCTTTACACACATATATGGACAGATCAAAAGAGCTTTGTCTTAATGACCAACTCTTCGTGTCCTGGGCTAAACCTCACAAGGGTAAGCCTGTTACTAAGCAACGACTATCCCACTGGATCGTGGAGGCGATTGCTTTGGCCTATACGAGTCAGAATCTGCAAGCACCTTCGGGTCTGCGGGCTCACTCGACTCGGGGCCTGGCTACATCCTGGGCTTTGTTCAAGGGTGTTTCCATCCAGGATATCTGTGCGGCGGCAAGCTGGTCTTCGCCGCTCACTTTTGTCCGCTTTTACAGGCTGGACGTCTCCGCTCCAAGCGTGGCCCGAGCAGTGCTGGGCACCTTGTTGAGTCGGAACTCCACCTGTTAAATTCTGGTTGATCCGTGATCTTCGAGATAAGCTCGTCTGGCAATACGGGAGCTACAATATCCCATAGTGAGACATCGAACGGAGTGTTATGAATGAGAACTATAGGTTACTTACGTAACCCCAGTCCTCAGAGTAACATGAAGTGAGATGTCTCACCAGACGGCCCTCCTTGCTATGGTGAAGCAAGAAGAGGTGCTTATTTTGAATGACGCATGCGTCGTGGCGCAGGCTACTTATAGGGGGTGATTTCCCCTGACGTTGACGTCAAGATCACCAGCCAATCAGGATTGGCGTAATGAGATTGATGCTTCTGTTTGCTCCGCGATGAGGCGCATCCCATAGTGAGACATCTCACTTCATGTTACTCAGAGACTGGGGTTACGTAAGTAACCTATAGTTCTCCCTTGAAAAAGAGATCAATGATCTCAATGGGATTTATCTGTATAAATAAAGGTTTGAAAATGAAATGTGACAGCTTAAGCCAATTAAACTAACCTCAAACCCCAATGTTAACACAAAGATGTGTTGTGCCACAATATTGTAGTCTCAAAGGGCATTCTTTCTATGACAAGTCATAATGCCTGCAGTGAAAAAGGCCTATCTTTCCTACATTTGTTTTTCAGGCCCCACTCACTAAGTAGGTGCCAAGCAGTAAAAACTAAATCCAGGCTTTAAAAAGCCCTTTCAAACACTTACATGGGATGTTTCTCAGAGTCTTTGTTGTTATTGTACATAGTCTCTGCTCGGTTATCTTGTCTCAGCAAATTATGGATTTGAGTACTCATGCATTCATACATATGCAAAACAAGAATGGGAATGGAAGTTGGTGATTAAACATGATCTATTTACTTTTTATTTCATAATGTATTTTTTCTTGGAAATCAGAAAAGCATTTACCCCAGAAAACTATCCATGAATCTGTGCCTCTCTGCTGACATCATGAGGATCTGTGCCTGCTTGTTTGTTCTAAAACATTGTTGGTTACAGGCACTTTAATGTTTTTTCGCTCATTATCTGTCTATAGGGCTCACGCTGTCAGTGAGTACTGTTGCTGCTGTGTTTGATGATGTCAACGTCAAGGTAAAGTGGCTGTTATATCCACCAGAGGAAAGCCTGAGATGCAAGCTGAGTACTGGAGATGGCCATGTTATTGATCTGCCTACTCCAGAGAGGTGAGTGGTAGCTGTTGGAGAGATTATGTAGGTTTAAAACAAGTACTAATCATACCATGCAAAGATATGTATAATCAATTGGTAAATTATCCTGATGATGTGATAATTGGCTTAAAACATATACAAACAACACTCATTAAAGAACTATGAAAGGAATGAAATTCTAGAAAATTCTACCTCAAAATTATAGCTTAAATTATTACACTGCAGTTAGCCCATCCTGTCCTTCTTGCTTAGATTATTGTCTTAACAATGTAGTCCTACCCAAAGGAGTTATAAATAGCAAATGCACACAAGCATTTCTGAGGATTAATAACATTCAAGAGACAGCTGTTATAGGCTAAACTCTATCAGAAAAGTATAGAAGCCATGAAGAGCCAATTCGATTGTGTTCTTTGTTTATGCTGATTTATTTCCAATTTTGATTTAAATAGTTTTTTCCTTGACTCAAGAACAGGTTAGTAGAAGTCTTTTTTTTTTTTCCCATCTCGTCAGAAATAAGTTTGTTATTGTAATACTCATTTGGGCCACAAGGGTTTAAAATGCACAACTTTCCATGTCCATAATACGATTCAAAGCATGCTTTCCTCTAGTTGAGTTTTAATTTTCATATAGACTTTTAACACACGGTACATAATTGTTTATTAGCAAAATACAAAATATTGACGAAAATAAAACGTTTTCAATTGGAAAGGTTTTTCTGACACCCCTTTCACTTAATGGGAAAAAACGAAGGAACTTGGAAGATTCTCCTGGCAAACATATTTTCCCCCTGAATGTCATAACCATATGAGATAACAAAATTAAGATCACACAGTGAAAATACATGACCATAATTATTTCTCTCATCTGGGTCTGAGGGCTGCTTTAACTATGTTTAAAACTGTTCAGCACCTGGTGATAATGTTATCAGGTCACCACACTGCTTTTGTTTTTTCAATGCCGTTTTGCTGAATTATATGACACATCTCCTATCTGCCTCCATTCCATATATGAGTTATATTCAACACTTTCTCCTCAGAGGTCTATCGGCCACTGTAGGTAAACGTTTTTTTTAATCAAATTACAGATCAACCTCCATTTAATTATGCAACTTAGCAAGAAACTGCTTGTTATCTTTGACACAATCCTGCCACATAATCAGACCAGAGCCTTGTTATTCATGTTTGAACAAATGTCCTCTTTGAACTGTAACAAAGTAACACATTTTACCTCTTTGTGTGTGACCAATGAAACCTGCATTACTTATTATTCTCCAGGAAAGAACAGAAACATACTGGGCTCACTGTTGACTGTTTTTTATGTCTGATTTTATTTTTTCAGGTTAGAGAGCACCAAAGTGCACAAATATACTTACACAGGCACATTTGTTGTGGAGGTTGAATGCACCAGCAAGGGCATACACATTACAGCTCAAAGCGTAATTACCATTCAAGAGCCCATCACAGTGTTTGGATTCGTAAGGTGCTATGCTGGGAAACAGTCTTTTCACGCCACTGACTGCAAAGCACTTTATGGGGAGCCATTTCAGATTCAAATGGTGCTCAAAGCAGGTAGGTGCCATAACGACCACAATCTACCATTATTTGTCCTGTCCAATTTGATATTACTGCTTGAAAACATGTTTATGTGTAATGTTTATTTTAAAGTATATGTTTGGATGCTTTTCCATTTTCTCCCTTTTTTTCTGCAGGTACAAATGTGACCTACCGAATGCAAAGCGATAACATGTTGTTGTCACATTCATTTGTGGTCAGAGGAAATGTTCCGGAGAACATTACAGTGTCGCCAGAAATCATTCAGCAGCATGGCCTTGGATGCCATCGTCTGACACTTTATGCTTCTAACATGGTCACGTCTTCTGAAGTTTCCATGGACATGCAGGTAAATCCTTATCAACTAAGTAAACATTTTGCCTTCAACCAATTGGCCAGTAACATGGTGCGTCATCACACTTTTTGTGTTCTGATTGTGATATAAATGTGTAATAAGATTAGAAGTTGACATTTTGATCATCTGATTAAGGAGTTGATTGAGAAGCTGAGGTCTCGCTATATTAGGAATTAAATGTAACCTTTAATTAAAGCATCATCACTTGATTAGGGGCATAACATTAAACACCAGAGCTGTGCTGAATTCTATCCAAATCCTCCTCCTGTGGTATCACTTCTATTTTCAAACTTTTATCACCATTAGGCTAATCAGTCTTTTACTTTTAAACACTGGAACATAGTGTTAACATTTAAATCATTTGAAGTTTAATCCAATATGACATTGCATCAGTAATGCTGCCTAAAGGTCATGTTTAACAGAGTGAATGATTATAAAACAACTCATTCTTGTTTCTTGACTGGTACTGGGCTTTTCTCATGAAACAGTATTGGATTAGCCATTCAAATGTATGTTTATTGCATTCAAGATGATTTTGAAATACAGTTTCTCCTAACAGAGGAATTTTCATGTTAACACCAAAGTTCATTACGTTTATCCTTGAATTATAAAACAGTGTTAAATGCATTTAGTTTCGCACAAAACATTTGCAAAACCAATTTTCGTAAATGTTAAACATATATGTTTACTAGCTAGTGGTCTTTTTCTTTCCTATTTGATTTAACGCAATACCAGGCCCTTCTGCGTCAATATCAAATATAACAAATGTTGATGTTTTAAACACATTATAGCTGGTTGAAAAGAGGGTGTAAGAGTTCTTAAACGTTCTAAATAAATATCGTCCAGTTAGGATTCATCGTTGATATCTATGCTGGCGCTTTCTAGGAAATGATCAATGACAAGTCATAAACCTAATTGCATGCATAGGGTGAACAACACGTTAGCAGAGCAGCAGCTTCACTTCTCCATGGGTGTTCTTCGGAAAGAACTGGGCCGTGTAAGAGACCTGTTTAATCAGTGATTTATATGTTTTGATCAATTCATAATAAGAAGTTGACGTGTTTTGTAATTCTTCAATTACTGCAGATGTGTGTGTTGGAGAAAATGACTGGGCTTCAAGCCTCTGTGTTGACAGAGGATGAGCATTGTTTGGACTCTAAGGATGTTACAGTCGCTGTTACCCTCGAACAAGGAACACCTGTGCTGCTCCGATTCGATGTCACCGGAGACTACAGCTCATACTCT
This sequence comes from Pseudochaenichthys georgianus, assembly GCF_902827115.2. Taxonomy (NCBI): domain Eukaryota; kingdom Metazoa; phylum Chordata; class Actinopteri; order Perciformes; family Channichthyidae; genus Pseudochaenichthys; species Pseudochaenichthys georgianus. The sequence continues at coordinate 13,272,896 of NC_047523.1, forward strand.
GAGACCAACATATTGAATACAGGCAGCGACATTTTTCACATTGGACCTTCAATTCAAGGTATGGAAGAATAACTACGATTCGATGATTTGAAACACTTAACCAACAACAACATAAAAATAAGATGAGTATTCAATCTACTTAGTGTTCAGCTATGTATTATGTGCAGATGTTATTTATATCAATTAAAGAGGACATCTAATGCTCATTTTCAGGTTCATATTTGTATTATGTGCCTGTGCGATATGTTTAAATGTTCAATTCCACTTTTAATCCAATATTGCACCACATTTTTGTAAAACACTACTTAGGTAGTCTATGTTTTTTTTTTGTTTTTTTTAACCAAATGAAGGTTTACAGTCATTTCATTTTTGGATCTTATAGCGGTCCTAATTTTCAGGTTCATATTTGTATGTTGTGCCTCTACTGGGACATGTCTCCATGCTTTAATGTTCAAAAAGCTCTTTATTTTCTCATACTGCCTGTGCTGCAGCACCTCTTTTCACCCTCTGTCTGAAACCAGAGCTCACTCTGCTCTGATTGGTTAGCTGGCCGGCTCTGTTATGATTTGTCAACAGCTCAGAGATGTCCCGCCCCCATCGCGAAAATGTGTTGGAGCGCTAGCCAACAGAAGCGCCACTGTTACATAGTGATGTCACTATGTCTGGGAAGTAAACAAAGGAGTTCAATCGTGGCGTTTCACAACGTTTGTGAAGATTGTTTGGGAAAGAAACTCCTTCTGCAAGAATCTGCATTTTAGCCTTTGCAGAGAGACCATTTACATGCACAACAAGCTATAAAACACACTATAGGAAAGGGAAAACCCAAAGAGCATAATAAGGCCCCTTTAATATTAGAAACAAAGTCAATGTCAATGTTTTGTTTGCAGGATCTGTACAAGTGAAAATCAGAGCATGGAACGCCTTCTCCTCTCTAGAAGTGGAAGTGGATACGTTTGCTTTCTGTGGCCAGGAGTCAGTCATCACAGAAAAAGGATATAATGACATATCTTTGAGACTGGTAAACTGTTTTGTCTGGTAGTGTTTTATATTTAATTAATTTTTGATTCTGATACTGTATTATTTATACATAATGTGTGTTCATTTTTCTTTTCAGAAAAAAAGACATTTAAGAGTTGCCAGATCTGAAGAAAAACTTCAACAAATTGCAATACCTTCAGAATCAATACCTACCACAATCAAACTTTTCACAAGTAATCCATCAAAGTACAATCTGCGCAACAGAACATATGTGTGGTCATGCAGTGAGAACGGTGCGCTTTTCTACTCTTTTCAAGTCAAAGATTTGGTATTAAATGTATTGAGTTTTGAATATATGTATTCAAAAAGAAAATTGAGATGTTGTTTATGTGTTGGTTGAGTGTACTGAACTTCAATGTTCAGATAACAAAAGGTGTAAACATTATTGAAACTTTTCTGACAGATTTGGCTTGCATTTGATTTGGACAAAGTCATTTATTACAAAATATATATCTACACCTATATCAGCCTTTTTCTTTATATCTGCATGACAATTGTATTTGCAGTAGAGTAATCACTTTCCTTGTTGATTCACAGCGAATCCCTGTGGATGCAAAGGAGAATTTGAGGGGCTGGAATACATCATTCAAGGAGACTGCCTACCAGCCCCTTTTCAATATTATAAGTATTATTTTAAGGAGCTAGATAGGAAGAATGATAAGGAAAAGAAAAAGAAAAAGAAAAAGGAATCCATATGTGTCACCTTTACCCTTCCGCTGAACCAGCCATCTTGGTTAAGGTACTTTAAACTGATCTGCTCTGATCACTAAGAACATTGCACCTGACCTCTCGTGTGATTTTGAACCTTGTTTACTTAGAATACAAATCTGCCAAAAAAGGTAGAAATTAATTTATGACAACTTTGACTTGTATCGGAACAAATGAAACTGCTTTGTAAGGAAGTGAACATACCTCACTGGTTTAAGAGCAAAAGCTGTTGAAGATAGAAGATATTTTTCACGGTAGACATTTCAACTTGTCATAGTAGGAAGAAACCTATTTAGGCTCAGGTCCAATGGAATCCCCACTATCACAAGCTAAGATGTCCACATTTAAAAAACGTCTATTATATACATTGTGAACATTGTAACATACCCTATCATGTACTGTATGTTAAGCAATTAACTACAATTAAATTAATTATCAGTCATAGAGTACAGCGAATGTGTCAATAGGTTATTGTTTTATAATATAAACATATGGTTTTATCAGATAGCAATTTAATTTAGATCCTTCTTGGTATGTGTTGACCAGGTTTTTCTCATTGTGAAACAGTTTCAGTTGTACTCAAGGCTGTAACCCAGTAACGGACAACACAAATGCAATAATTAAAATGGCTTGCTCAACAACCACGTGTCCAACGGTTCTGTGGAACATTGAGGCACCAAAGAAAAAAGGCCAGTGGCCAGTGAGTCTGACACATTATTTATGAATTGTTTCAGAGAAAGATCAGATACTGTTAAATATTGTAAAGTAAAGTATTTGTGCATGTTCATTTATTGACAGGATGGAGTTAAAGACATCCGTGAGTGCTACAAAGAAACAACGCCACTTATAAATCTACAGAAAGGCGGGATTGAATACACTGTGGCCCATGAGTTTATTAAAGAAGCTAAAAAAACAAAACAGGATATCACTGTGGTGATAACCTCTGGTACGTAAACATCAGTCAGTTAGATAAAAGTAAAGCTGCTATGTTTTAGGTTTATTTGTTCGTAAGTTTGCAAAATTAGTCATAAAGCTGGTTTAATGAGTTTTCTCATGTTTATTTATTACCTTGGGAACAAAGTCATACAAGATAATTATTCCACACCATGGCAGAATCACCAGTACTATTTTAATGAAAATGGTTTTAATTTCTTAGTATTGACGATTTAACAAACTTGTTTTCCCAAAATACCACCTATATTTGTAATTGTCCTTTTTTTTTACACAACAGTGGATGTCCATCTCATTTACACAACATTCATCGTAATTAAATCAACGACTCCAGATCCTGACGACCAAAATCCAGAAGCCACAGCAGCAGGAAATGGAGACGGTGCAACAAACCCTGCTGGTCCCGCCTCTACATCACCTGCCACCATAGGTCAGAGTTCTACCACCCCTAACAACCCTACCTCACCTACCACCCCTTACACCGATGGTCCTGCTACAACATTACCTGGCACGATGGGTGACAACACTGTCACACTTACCACTGCTAACCCCAGTGATACATCTCCACCAGCAACCAACGACAATAATAACCTTAAGTGTATTACATCACCGGAAAGTGGAACTATACTTGATGCTTTCAATATAACTTGCACCACGGAGATTCCTTGTTCTAACTGTCAGTATTGTTTTAAGACTCAAGACGGTAAGTCATCCAATTTATATATCAAAAGGGCAAAATAATCTAATTTCCAGTTATTACCAAATAAACCGTTTCTTTCTTGTTTTGAAATTGTTAGGTAAGCACCTTCTATGCAGTAATACCAATGAAGTGAAGTCGGTCTTTCTTCCACTTGGAAACAGCAGTTGCAACTTCACCCTGATTATAAAAGCAACTGCAAAAAATAGCAGCTATGAAGCTAACACCACTATAACTGCAGAGGTTTGTCAAAGATCATGCTCAAGATAAGAAATAATCTTTCTTAATGTTTCAATACCAAATATGTTCTTTCCTTCCCAGGTACTGGATTACACCTCTTCAGTAGATGGTCTCAAGGTTGCAGTGGATAAGGCTGTGGCTCTGCTTAAGAAACAAGGTCTACTATCAGGACAAAATGTTGTACAGATATTTAGTTCTGTGTCAAAGAAACTGAACAGTCAATCTGATGAAGCGAATAAAGCTAATAGGCAAAAGGTAATTGCACTCTCAGATTACAGGCACATAAAAACTAAATGTGTGTAGACATTGTCTTGTCTGCAAACATGTCTGATGAATTATTCATGAGTCCAAAGTTGTACACAGTTACATTTAAATTGAATACATTTCACCATCTCTGAAACACATCAAAGCAGAGAGAAATGTTTCACAGGATATAGGAAATTGCTCCCAAATATTATTTCGAAAATAAGGACAAACTAGGTCAGGGTTATGATTGTATGTTATTGTCTTCAATGTCACTAAATGGCTGTTGTATTTGCAAATGCTAGTCTTAGCTTTTGACCAAAAAGGCAAATTGTGCTTACAAGAAACAAATGCAAGTTATTTATGGGTCTTGTTGTGTGTTATTAGCTAGTTGTCTAATATTAGCCTCTGAAGCCAAGACTAAAGACTTGTGTGCAGTCAGCAGGGTAAGGGGTAGAAGTTACCCTAACCCTAACGGCCCGTCCATACGGCGGCGTGCGTTGAAGCTTCAATGCTTCTGCCCATTCACTTTGAATGGGGTGACGTCACGGTTTGCCGAACTGCATTGTGGTTCCGTCGCTTCGCTTTGCTTGTGTTGCTTGTGTTGCTCGCTTCAAAAGTTGAGCAATGTTCAACGCATGCCGCCGTGTGGACGCTGCGTAATTTGTACAAGATCTTGTTGTCTTATTACATTTTAAATGCAGAACAAGTGACCTGAAACCTTCACTGGAACTGAGCTGAGCAATGTGAAAACCATAACGATCAATCTAACATGCACTTTACCCAGATGCCAAATTTCACAACAACAACTTGAGCCGCTAAACTAATATAATTACCAATGAATTACATTTTCAATCTTCTTGCCAAACTGTTTTTGTAAAGTCATGACATTTGAGGTTCAGTGTTTCAGCAATCCGTCACTGTGGCAGAAACCCCTGTTGAAGCCTTGTTTAAGTAGTTAGTAACCTAAGAGAAACCAACAGATGACATGGCTTAATTATTCTACATTTGTTTAAAATATATCATAATAGCACAATAAATCACAAATGATTGATTGCTTTTGTCTGTTAAAGCTTCGCGAGGAGATGCTGGCCATTATTACTGATACAGTAAAAGAAGTTCCGACCCAAACTCCGGAAGGAATTCAGGTGATAGCCAGAGGACTTGCTGCTCTCGTCCAGAGAGGCACTGAACTCAGCACATCTGCTCAGGTATTGTCTGGTTAAACCCATGCAGGGTAAATTATGCTATGATAGGAAGGTGGGAATTACTCAGTCCACTGCTGCTTTCGCTTAGGTTCACTTAATTTTTCAGGCAGAATATTAAGTGAGTTTACAGAAGAAAATTGTTTCTTCTAACATAAAACATATCTATCTAATTACGAGAATTGATTTCCACCCCCAGGAGAATGCATCAATATTGCTTGCAGACCTGAGCTCATATCTCCTACACATGGATGTGTACCAAAATGGAGAAAATGTGAATGAAATACAGGCTGCAGCCAGCTGCATTGTGGAAGGAGCAAGCAATATCCTAGATTTTCCTTCCAATGTGAGTTTGACCTTAGACTGTTACTGTTGGGATTCACTTCTCTAATACTTCAAGAGTGTGTACTATACAGTATGTGTAACTGGAGTGCATTGATTACCGTCTCTAAAAGTGAAAAAATACCATAATGCTGCAAAATATTAGTTAGTTTTGGGCTAAAATGCAGTCAGGAACAATGAGCTAAGAGACCAGGAACGTGGCTAGTGATTCTTCACTCATCATGGGATTTACATCGTGTCTGAATGCAAATTTGTAGATGAGTGATTTTTTTTGTTTTTCAAACTCTCCTTAGTCATACATTTAATAAATCTTCTATCCTTTGCAGAAAAATGTCTCTGATGCACTTCTTCTTGCTTTGAGCAATACACAGAGTGCACTGTTAGCATGTATGGGTGATAACGAGGGTCCGACTATCATCCAACAAGCTCATATTGGTTTGTTTGTTAATAGGTATGTACTTTTAAATTTTTTAGAAGGCACACTTCAACTTGTGATTTAAACAAATATCTGGTTGATACGTGCATTTTAGAGTTGCTGATTGACAAAATGTTTACCTTAGGATAGGGTTTAAGGGATAGGCTAGCTATTTGTCCATGCTTCGTTTCTTTATGCTTAGCTAAGCTCAGCTAAGGCATTTGTAACCACTGTTTATAAGTGTACATGCCTGCACTGGGAGATTTTTTTTAAAGTATAGTAGTAGGGGGTGTGATATTGTTTTTGAAGTTGAACTTTAACTATAGCTGATGTTTGGATCATCTGAGTAGAATGGTAGCGATATCCTCAATAACACCCATTTTATCAGCTAATAACATTAATGTGGGTTTGTGATAAAATATTTATTGTGGGGGCATGTTCCTCAAAAAAAAAGAAATGAAGTATAACTTACTAATATCAGCATGTTATCTCTCTCATCTTTTCCCTTAGATCAACTCTGGGAAGTTTGCACACAGAGTCTATATCTATTCCCAACAGTTACGGTCCCACATTTTATTTCCCCACACGTCCCTCTAATATATTGCCTTCAGATGAACCTGTGGATGTACGAGTAAGTCAGACATGTTGATGTGTTTAAGTACAGTGTGTGTTTTTGTGTGAATGTGGGATTGTGGGCTGTCTCCAAATCAGTATTTTCAGAGACAGCAATTCAAAACGATACATCTACTCAGTGGTGAGGGGGATACATCCTCTTCTGTATTTTTGTACATAGATTTGTGCGCATAGTCAAGTCAAGTCTTATGTAGTTTTATTTATATCACACATTTTCCTCAAGGGGCTACATTGACTCATGTTATTTGATATTAACATTATTACTGCAGAATTTCTCTTGTCATTACACCCTGCCTACGGTGTGAAAATATTCTCTGCTCAGTAAGTATGAGTTTAGCACACAGTTAGAATCCGCAGCCAGGACTAAACGATCTTATATGAAGTCAAGTTCAAAAAGTGCGGGGGGCAGTTGCTCAGTCTGTAGGGACCACAGGGTTGCCGATTAAATCAATCAGTCAAAATGCTTTAAAGGTGTCCTATCGTGCAAAAGGCCCTTTTTGATGTGTTTTATACATGAATATGTGTCCCCGGTGTGCCAGGGAACTCACAAAGGGTCAGAAAATAAAACCCTCTCTTTTCTTCTGTACCCAAATCTCTAAAAACGGGGGTACGACGGAGCTGATGGGTGATCTAGTATTTTGAGCAAAACACATCAAAAACATGTTTTTTATATTGTTTTATATATCTGAGACCCATAATATTTGCCTAAAAATAGCATGCTAGGAAACCTTTAATAATCCCAGGGAGGAATTCTGTTTTGTGACGGTTGCACCATATAAGAATACATAAATACATATTTTATTAAGTAAACATGTGCAATAAAAGTCCTTTTAGCCACTTAGGACATAGCGCCTTAGGCACAGGAACAAGGCAGGATGTCCTCCACAGCACAGGGACTCTCTGAAGACTTTGGCCCAATCCCAAACCACGCCCTACACCTACACACTCCCCCTCCGTGACGGAGTGAACTCCGTGGAGTGACACTCGCAGCTCAACGAGGCTCCCTCCTGTCAGATGACCTCGAGGCGTGAAGATGGACGGTGTGGCGCAGTGCGCTGTGCAATGATCATCAGATCAAGGGGTGAAACCCGCCGCTGCTGCGTCTGTAAAGCCGGTGTGTCCTTGGGCAAGACACTTCACCTGAACTTGCTCCTGTGGGTATTGTCCACAGTGACCATTGCATGTATAAAAAACATATGTGTGTAATGTGTATCTGTAAAGCGCTTCGAGCACTGGAAAAAGCGCTATAATAAATGCAAGGAATTATTATTATTATTAAATACAGCAGCAAGCTTTGGGACGGCCTCCCCTCTCTCCGGCAGAAACAGGAAATGCCGTAACTGTATGTAACAACGGTTTCAAATCATTATCTCTTTGACAAAAAATGTAAATTAAGAACTCAAATAAAACTCCAAACATCTTTTAGTTTTAAACCTGATTTTTATAAGCTTCTTAGATTTTGCAACGGTCTGCAACTTTATAATAAAATGCACACATTTACCTTTTTCTAGACTAAACACAGTTATGATCCTAAGTTAAACAAATGTATGAGGTTATCATGAGGTTGTTAACATCGCAATTTATCAGTTTGCTGAAACTACTTATAAACAGCGTGTTTCCTGATGGACACACATAGCGTTGAGAGACCGGTCTCCAGTCAGCACCGCTGCAAACTAGTTGTTTGAGGGCTTGATAGCCCACTCGTTGGTTTGGAACAGCACTTAATGTGGCGGACTCTCTGCGCCAACGGAGGGGTAGTGTGTAGGGGTAGGGTATAGGGGGCGGTTTGGGATTGGGCCTCAGGCTTATGAAGTGAAGACATGGTGAAGCTCTCGGTGCAATCCTTGTAGATAACCATTGAAGGAACTGTGTGGAAGTGTTGTCGATGGAAACATTGTTGTCAGATATATCCTGGTGCAGCCATGTTTTGAAAAGCACATTCAACTACACTCTAATTATTCCGTCTGACTCCTAACTCACCCCGTCAGCTCATCCATTCCCTTGCTAGTGATATTAAGTTGCCAAGGATGAGACGGGGGAGACACGGCTTATATCTAATTTCTCCACTTCATCTCTTCAGTTTATCCTGCATCCTCTGTGTCCTTCAGATTTTAGTTGGGATTCTCGTTATTCCGACTAACATGCTACCCGGTTTTAACGTATTAGCTTCTCCCTGCTGTAACAAATGCAGCCATGGGGTTGCTGCACAACGGGTAGCTGCAGAGCAATGGTGTGATGTACAATACACTACAAAAGTAATTTCCACTAATCAAAAAATAACAATCCCGATGAGAACAACATGTGAGTGTGGACTAGCAGCCCGAGAGGTTCCACTCTGGGCTGTTAACATGGCAGCCTCTTCACTGCGACACCTCTCCATTAAAAAAACAAACACGTGTGTGCGCATGTGTGTCGATATCTGAATTTCCCCTTGAGAGATTGATAAATTGGCTTCTCCTTTCATCGACTGAGTGTATTGAGTTACATTTCACACAGGCTCCGCCCTCTACTGGACTCTATGAGTAATACACTCTATCATGCTGTGCATGCTTTCACCTACTGAGTTACGTAAACGTAGCCGGCCAATCGGGGCGAGCCTACCTGAATGCGCGAGCAGGCCCACAGTATATAAGGCGGCTACGCCCTCCGCCCGCTATCCTTTTTCTCTTCAGCGAGCGAGTAACAACTGCAGAGAAAGTAAAACGTTTGAAAGAAGAAGAAAGAAGAAGAAAGAGTTATCATACCTCCATGGAGAGACCCGGGCCTGTCCTTTCGTGCCCTGGCTTAATAGCGGGCGCCGTTCTCCACCACCTCTGCTTCGAATGTTTGGGGGACCAGGATATGGCCGAGGCGGTGCCATTCACGTTCGCCATTCCAGCGGGGCGGATGGCTCCGTTTTCCGTTGTCGGGCACTTCCGGGTCCGGTCCATGGAGGTCCACCGCCCTAGATGATGACCATCTCGGCAGAGCGCAGCTGCTCCCAGCGGGCAGCAGGCTGGGCAGGGAGCTGAAAAGAGCTCTGCCACGTGACAGGGCGACTGCAAATAAACACGGGTGTGTTGGGCATCTCGCTCATTGCTGGAGATGCCCCCACCTCACCAGATCAGAGCGATTATTTGTAGCTTGATTGGCGGTGTGGCTGCCGCCATTGCTTACCGTGTGATATCCTGGTGGGGGGGTCACGCCGCGTGTCACTTTCCAAAAGGACCGTGTTGATCTCCCGGCAGCCCCCGTGTTTACGGAAGGGCACTTTGGATCGATCTCCTTGGTCACGTAACTGTGGAGTAGTCGCAGCTTGGCTGCTTCTTGCTCATCCCCAGAGGAAAGAACACTGTTCCACACTCCCCGCCCCCTCTGTAAACTCCAGTATAGGAGCCAGCAGGTGGGCGCGTGCACGTGAGTGGAATAAGTGAGTGCTGTCAAAACACTGTGCAGGTTCAAGAGAGAGTGATGTGTGTGTGAGAAATGCATTCAGTGAAAACGATTGCATTTATCCCAGAGTAAGAGTCATCTCTCTCCACATTTCCACATTTCACCATAAGGTCCGTTTCAAAGAGACGGCATTAGGACAGAGCCGTGGCCCCACGGACCTCAGTAGAAAATTGTCCCTTTTCTGTGTCAGCCCCCATGCCAAAACTCCCTTTTATGGAAGGTTTGGCAGCGGAGTAGGCCACCAGAGAATACTACAGCTTCTTAGCTTTGGTTCCACAGCTGCTGGCATGTCCCCTAAACACAGTTTTGTGGGGAATGGAAGCCCAGCTGTGTACTGACAGAGTAGAGGGGCAGGACACTGAGACTGGTTTATTCACTCCAGTTTTGCAGCATCCCTCTCCGTTCAGAGGCATGAGAGAGGCAAATCTGTCATCCCAGGAGGAGATAGGTTTCCTCTCGGCATGTGCACTCTCAAGTCAGAGAGAAGGGGCACGATTCCCTGTACTTCCTGGTTCCCAAGAAGACAGGAGAATTCAGGCCCATTTTGGATCTTCAATGCTGAACCAGCACATTGCATGCAAGAAGTTCCATCTGTTAACTATGAAACAGTTACTGGGACTGGTGCAGCCAGGCGATTGGTTCACAACCATCGACCTGAAGAACGCGTACTTCCATGGCGAAATTGCTCCAAAAAACAAAGTATTTGCGTTTTGCCTTCCAGGGTGTAGCCTACGAGTACAACAGACTGACGTTCGGCTACTCCCTGTCCCCACGCACGTTCAGCCACGGCGCTGCAACCGCTGCGGGACCATGGCATGAGGGTGTTCTTTTATCTGGACGACCTCATAGTCATGGCCATGTCCAGGGAATGGGCAATGTTTCACACAGCCCAATTGATCCTACACCTAACCAAGTTGGGTTGAAAAATAAGTTGCGGTCAATTGGAAGAAGAGCTCCCCCATACCTCACCAGCAGGTAGAATATCTGGGGGTGATGCTCGATGCAGGCAGACTACGTGCCACCCTGACAGAAAGCAGACAGACATCCCTGCTGCGGGCAGTCTGCAGGCTGTGTCAGGGGGCGACAGCTTTGATCATCATGCAGACTTTGGGTCTCATGACGGCTGCTCACTCCGTAGTGCCACTCGGACTGCTGCATGCACGTCGCATGCAGAGGTGGTTTCCCGGCCTTTGTTTAGATCTCAAGACACAAACGACGTCTGGTGACCATCCCCCCCTCAGTAGAGAGCAACCTCCGATTCTGCGGAGGGGAGCTCCACTGGGGCAAGTGACCTCCTATATCGCAGTCTTCACAGACGCTTCAGTGGCAGGATGAGGGGGGACATGCCTAGAGAGAGCTGTAGGTGGTTGCTGGCCTCTGACAGAGGCTCGGCACAGCAACCTCCTGGAGCTGCAAGCAGTGATGTTGGTCCTACAGCACTTCAAACCCTTAATACAGGGCAAACATGTGCTAGTGAGGAGCGACAACCGCACCACAGTGGCATACATCAACAGGCAGGGCGGAGTCCGCTCAATAGCCTTGTTGACAGCAGTAGAGAACCTGTGGTTGTGGGTTTCACAGATTGTGTTGTCTCTAAGGGCCCTGCACATCCCGGGGGGGGAGAACGGGGGGGGGGAGACCTTGTGTCAAGAGGCGGAACCCTGCCAGACGAGTGGAGGATTCACCCGGAGGTGGTGAAGCAGGTCTGGACTCGGTTCGGGAGAGCAGAGGCGGACCTGTTCGCCAATCGGCGCAACAGCCACTGTGCCCTGTGGTTCTCTCTGGCCCGGTGGGACAATCCGCCCTTGGGGGTGGACGCGTTTGCACACGAGCCATGGCCAAGAAAGCTGCTTTACGCCATTTCCACCGCTGCACCTTATCCCCCCCCTCCTGGAGAGGGTGAGGCGGGAGCAGCTGTCAGTCATCCTTGTGGCCCCAGATCGCCGCCTGGCGCCGTGGTACGCAGGGGTAACACAGATGATGGTGGGCCAGCCCTGGGCTATTCCTCAGGTCTGGGGGGCGCTGTCTCAGGAAGCAGGGGCAATAGGGGATGTTACCCACTCTAGGCCAACCTCTCCAGGCTTGGCTCCGGAGAGGGACAGGCTGAGACAGGTGGGGCTGTCTGACAACGTTATACAGACTATCCAAGCAGCAAGAGCAGAAACCACCACAGCCTGTTACAGGCCAAAGCGATGTCACGATTCCATGGTGTGAAGGAAGGAGTCTAGAGCCTCTGTCATGCAAGCTGGGCTCTATTCTTACCTACTTACAGATACTGGTGGACAGGGGGCTGGCTCATTCCACAATTAAAGTGTATGCAGCAGCCATTTCGTCCTGCCATGAGGGATTTGGAGGCAGTTCAGCCTTCAGTCAGCCGCTTATGGCAAGGTTTTTGCAGAGGTCAGGAGGCAGCGCCCAGTAGTGCACGCCTCCGCCCCACAGTGGGACCTGCCATTGGTGCTCGAGGCTCTGGTCACAGAACCATTTGAGCCTCTGGAGTTCTCCTCCCTGAAAGCACTGTCATGGAAGACAGCATTGCTACTTGCCTTGACTTCGGCCAAAAGAGTGTCCGAGCTGACCGCTCTGTCGGTGCACCCAAGCTGCCTTTTGATCCGGGGTGACCATAGCGGGGCGACACTCAGACCGAACCCCTCCTTTACTCCTAAGAGCCTAAGGAGTTCGTTCAGGTCAAGGGCTATTCAGTTATGTGGCTTTAATCTTCCACCCCATATTGAGGCCAGGGAGGCTAAATTGCACCTCCTCTGCCTAGCATATTATGTAGAGCGCACGGCTGCCATTAGACACACTGAACAGCTGTTTGTGTGCTTTGGCGATGGTGTGGCTGGAAAAGCTTTCTCCAAGAAGCGCCTAACAGGATGGCTATGCGGGTGCATTATACATGCCTATGTACGGGCGGGGAGAGCCCTCCCCACTGGGCTCTGTGCACATTCTACACGGGATGTGGCTGTTTCAACAGCCTTATTCAGCGGCGTGAGTGTAGAAGATATATGCACAGCGGCGTCTTGGTCTACGCCAGGCTCCTTCATAAAATGTTATCTCCTGGACATGTCTGGCTCCTTCTCGTCATCTGTGCTTGCCGAGGCAACGCATAACTGGTGAGAGGGGGGTGGCTGTGGGTCAGCAGGTATCTGACCCCCCCCCCCCTCCTCTGGACATAAAGCACTTGTGTTTTCCCATGCTCCTGAGGGACTCGGGAGACATGGTGCACAATCAGCCCCATACAGGGCTGGAGGCAGGCTGGGAGAGCCTTCCTCACTATTGTCCATGCCCACTCTACACGGAGCGTGTGTGAGTGTGGGGGACATGGTGCACTTATGTTTTCCCATGCTCTTGAGGGACCTGGGGAACATGGTGCGTGGTAGGCTCCAGAAGGAGTCTCCGCACAATTTTTTCCATGCACACTCTACACGAGGTAAGCGTGTGTGAGTGTGCCTTATCCAAGTTGCGGCCCCCGACTTCTCCACGGTTACAACCGGATGGGAGGAAGTGGGGATGCAGTGGATGTTAGCCAAAAGCCGGTCAGGGACGGTGTGGTGGGTCGATGTTGTTGGACGACAGGGCGTTTATACATCGGGGCCCACTGTACCCATAGAGTCCAGTAGAGGGCGGAGCCTGTGTGAAATATAACAGGGGGTTACGTATTGTAACCCTAGTCATTTAAACACAGACGGGGCTCTACTTGGGGGGCCTGGCTTTCCTAAGCCGCTCGCTGAAGAGTGTGTAGGATAGCGGGCGGAGGGCGTAGCCGCCTTATATACTGTGGGCCTGCGCGCGCATTTAGGTAGGCTCGCCCCGATTGGCCGGCTATGTTTACGTAACTCAGTAGGTGAAAGCACGCACAGCATGATAGAGAGTAGTACCCATAGAGTCCAGTAGAGGGCGGAGCCTGTGCTTATATACCTATACCTTACAATATGTAACCCCCCGTTTTAGGGGGCTAGATGGTGTGTATGTTAGATTTGATGTTTTTCTCAAGTTTTCTAACCTTTCTGACCTGCTAACAGGGTTTCAACCAATGTTTCGCTATACATTTACAGATGCTAAGTATAGACAAGAACCCATTTGCCTGGCATGAGGGAGGGAACATCAGTGGAGTAACAGCTGCTCTATCCCTCACAACAACAACTGGCACTAGTATCGCTGTGGAGAACTTAAGTGAGAATATTAAGGTCAGTGCAGCATCTGAGAAATGCTACTAAGTAAATCTATAGTAGTATTATGCAGAATACCCCATTTCAGAATCTTATATATTATAGAAGTTAATAATATTTAATGATGCATTCATCACCATTGTTGAAGCAAGTAAAAATAAGGCTGATTGTATTAGTGTTATCTTAACCTATACATTTATAACATATTATCAGTTGGGATTTTGTATTTTATAATCTAAATCTGTAAAGTAACTGTAACAAAAGCTGTTAAATGTAGCGAGTAAATAGTATAATACTTGCCTATGAAATGTAGATGACTTAACGAACAATGTAGTAGAAAATGGAGATACTAAAGTCAAATACAAGTAGCTCAAATTATGCATAAGTACAGTGAAAGCCAATTGTCTTAGTTATTTTCCACCAGTGTGTATGTTACGGGTCCCCGATATGAGGACCACAGTAACAGTGATGATACCTGTAATGAGCAGGTGAGACAGGAGCAATGAGGACACGGGTTATTTGGTTTCCTTCCAGATTGCTTCTCCTGAGGTTGTTTTATTACACAAAATCATATAAACATATTCATTATCTTATGCATTTCAGTTTCAACTTACATTCCCCAATAACCATTCACACCCTCACTCTGTCTGTATGTTACTCTTTTATGTGATAAACACATGTCAAATTGAATTTCACATTCAATAAAATCTGGTGTACGTTAAATACATTTGTATACAGTATTAACCTGTATATAATACTACTCTTCTTTTACTTCGCTTAAAAGTAGTATTTCATGACCCCTCTAACCTCTCATGTTGACTATTTACCTTCTGCCATTAATAGCAGGTCACTAAAATGCATTACTGAAACATATTTAAGTGTAACAAACAACCTTACTGTTTTACCAACAGTAACTAACTTATAACCCTTACAAAGTACATATTTAGTACAAATTCACAATCATTATACATGTATGTAAATACTCAGTGTGCGGGAGCCTTCAGTTCAGATATACTGACAAACTTGTATCCTTACTGCGTCAGATCACGTTGTCCCCAAAATGGCGCCGTACCGGGAAAGCTAGGTTAATAGAGAACCGCAGTGACGCGTCCTAAAACCCGGATGTAAACTTCTTCCGGTTCCTTCGTCAAAAACGCAATGCAATTTCTCCATAGGATTTTGGAAAATAGCTCGAAATAAGGTCTGTGGTTGACACACATTTAAGAGAAGGATCACGTTTTGTTCAGCCGGATAATCTCCACATGTCTCCCCTACTTTTATAATTTTTGAATCATAAATCTAGTCGCCAAAAGCTAAATGCTAACGTTATGCTATAAACGAACTACAAGCCAGTACAGCAGCAGGGTCGCACGACTTCAACGTCACGCCAACTTAAGATCGTTTCAACTGACTTGCACTGAAACTGCACTTTGAACACTTTAAATATATTAACATTTTAAACTGTATACCCCGTTTATCTAGGCCCTTTTTGTTTTGTTTTATGTATAGGCTACATGTCACACTGTGGGAAACGATATTTCTGGATGTATAACACATGTAGAATTTGTTTACAATAAAGCTGACTTTGACTTCCGCGTGCTTGCATATTTTAACAAAGCTTTTCATTTTAGCGACACTGAATTTAACTAGAAGTCATGGCTGTGTCAATTACCAGTCTGATATCGTTTTACAAAGATGACAAGAAGAATGGAGATAGAGGAGAGAACCACTACAAGTCAGGACACGTGCAGCCTCGATGAAGGTGTACTTACCGGTGTTGTCAGGGCTAGCATGAGGGACAAGGTTTATAGAGTGTCGGTGAGTAGTTATAGCAAGAGTACCGTTAACCTAGAGTTAATTTATTCACATTAATTCCCATCAACAAATCCATTTTATGTGTCACATGAAATCTTTATTAGGCAAGGCAAGTTTATTTATATAGCACTTTTCAACACATGGCAATTCAAAGTGCTTTACAAAAAATGAAAGACATTAAGAAATGGCATTTAAAACCAGTCATTAAAAAGAAAAGCTAATAAAATAAACATTAAAAGGAAAAATACATGGATAAAAGTTACAGTGCAGTTTAAGATATGAATAGTTCAATTAAAAGCAGCGGCAAAAAGAAAAGTCTTTTTGCTGGATTTAAAAGTAGTCAGAGTTGCAGCGGACCTGCAGGTTTCTGGGAGTTTGTTCCAGATATCTGGAGCATAATAACTTAACGCTGCTTTTCCATGTTTAGTTCTGACTCTGGGGACAGAAAGCTGACCAGTCCCTGAAGACCTGAGAGATCTGGATGGTTCATAGTTTAGCAGGAGGTCAGAAATGTATTCTGGGCCTAAACCATTCAGTGCTTTATAAACCAGCAGCAGTATTTTGAAATCTATTCTTTGACACACAGGAAGCCAGTGTAAAGACTTCAGAACAGGAGTGATGTGATCCACTTTCTTAGTGTTAGTGAGGACTCGAGCAGCGGCGTTCTGAATCAGCTGCAGCTTCCTAATAGATGTTTTAGTGAGACCTGTGAAGACACCATTGCAGTAGTCCAGTCTACTGAAGATAAAGGGACACGTTTTTCCAAATCCTGCTGTGACATTAGTTAGTCTTTTAATCCTAGATATGTTCTTTAGGTGATAGGAGGCTGATTTAGTAACTGTTTTAATGTGACTGTTGAAACTCAGGTCAGAGTCCATGACTACACCTAGATTTCTGGCTTTATCTGTTGTTTTGAACATTGCTCAGCGCTAACTTTTATACGTTCCACCTTGGCTCCAAAAACCATTACCTCAGTTTTATCTTTGTTTAATTGGAGAAAGTTCTGACACATCCAGTCATTGATTTGTTCAATGCACTTACTCAGTGTTTGAATTGGAGCATCGTCTCCTGGTGAAATGGTTATGTAAATGTGTGTGTCATCTGCATAGCTATGGTAACTTATTTTGTTGTTCTTCATTATCTGAGCCAGTAGACGTTAAAGAGAAGAGGCCCCAAGATTACAAATATTACACACCAGAAAACACAGAAATATCCATGAAATAAACATACAGTAGGCTATAAACAATTAAAGGGATAATTGGGAAGGCATTACAAATGTAAATATATTTTAAATAATAAAACAATCCCACCAACACAGGTATCACTATCTACAGGAGAAGAGGGAATTCTCTCCACAGAATGTGAATGCCCACGTGGAGAATGGAAATGCAGTCATGCGGCTGCATTAGCCATCTTTGCCATCCACAGTTTCAGCTGCACTGACACCCTGTCAGTGGAAGAAGCCAAAGGCAGCTAAACGTACGCATTCAGTGGAGGAGCTATTTCCTCCAACCAATAACTCATTCAACCCGCTGACAAGAGAGCCCACCTCCGAAGATCGTGACTGGCTGAGGGACAGACTCGGGGGCAGGTTCTCAGGAATGTCTTGGCTTCTCTCCCCCGAGCCAGAAGAGGAACACTACAGCTTGGAAACACTTACTGTTCCTGAAATTCTTAAATCTGTTGGGCATCAGGGACCTGAGGCAATTGTGGCAAGCATGGCATTGTCTGAGGAGCAACAGAGGGCAATTCAGGTGGCTACACTGGTCAGCGAACCAACCCAAACTGGCATTTGTTCAGGAAAGGAAGGTTGACTGGCAGCAACGTTGGAGCTGTCCTTAGGTCAAAGCGTGTGACTGCTTCCCTTAGTGCCAGGGTGCTAGGGCAACAACAGGCCCTTGATGGTGTTTTGTCTGTACAGTGGGGGACTATGAATGAATGTGAGGGGGAAGAGAAACATTCAGCCTGCGTGAGGAGCATCCTTACTGGCACCAAGTGCAAGGTCAGCTTCACCTCACTGCAAGAAAGAAGAAGACATTAAGAAATTGTGAATCGTTTTTAATTTACATTTACTCGCCTTTGCAATGTTGTGGTTGTTAGAGTGTTAGGCTTCCTGTCAGCTCGTCTGTTGGGAAGATATAAAATATTAGTTTCATGGAAGTCACACCGTCACATATAAGAGCATTAAGACATACAGTACATAGGCTAAAACAAAACATCTAAAGATATAACCTTGCACTTTGTCTCGTGAACATTTTCACTATTTTGACATTTTTATAGATCAAAATTGAACTAAAGAAATAAAGGTAGATTAATCCATATTGAAAATAGGTATCAGCTGCTACACTGATTATAATAGTTATATTTCTTAATTAATTAAGATATTACTGTATTGATCCCAATTGGGGAAATGTTTGTGTTACAGCAGCATAACAAGAAAAACTAAATATAAGTTATTATATATACAAAAGTATGTTAGGGATGGAATATTAAATTGAATATAAATGTAAAATGTACATGTGATTTTACGTCCAAGAGAAGCTATGGAGCAGAGAGTTCTCTGCCAGGCAGAGGTTATTTGTTATTAGTTCAATATGTCAAACTGATTTCCCTGAATACAATCTTTAGTTACATGGTGAAACGTTATGCTGCTTGTACTAATTAGACTTATCATATAAGCCACACAGGTTTTAATAGGATGTATTCATTATCTTTACTTATGTTGCGGTCTTTTCAGCAGTGCCATCTCTAAAACGGCGATACCCATCATTTATATTTCACCGTGACATGGACAACAATGTAACGTCAGCTTACCTCATGGCACGAATCCAGACTCTCCTTTGGAAAACATTGGCCGGGAAACGATAGAACGAGCACGTTTCATGCGAAGACCTGTGGCTGCAACCCGGAGCAAAGCAACAAACCATTGCGTAGCTAACTAGTAGCGCTAGCTTTAGCTAACGTTAGCCAACGAAACGAACTGCCGAGTCAAATTGGAAAACACTGGTAATTAATTGTTCTATAATTTGTAAAACTACGGTGTTAAAAATGACCATTTCAAAAATAGAGATTCTAATGGTAAGATATAGATATACAGATACTAAAGATAGGCAGGTACTTGCTTTCAAGCAGAACACAGGGGAAAACAAACTTAGCGGCAGTGTTTACGTGTGTAGGCGTAATGACGTACAACGGCCTCGACAATTTCTGTAGTCCTATTCAGCCACTCGGTAACAACAATCGTTTTTCAGACACGTAAACTCTTCAAAAATCACCAGTGGGGTCACTGCTGATGTATCTACTATCGTAGAACAAAACGTGATTTATCTCTTAAATTTGTGTCAAACACAGACCTTATTTCGAGCTATTTTCCAAAACCCTATGGAGAAAATACATTGCTTTTTTTGACAAAGGAACCGGAAGTGCTAAAAATGCTAACTTACTTCCGGGTTTTAGGACGCGTCACTGCGGTTCTCTATACACACACACTAACGGTTTTACACATGTAAACAGCGCTACAAAGTCTTTAACTGTTAGCGGGCCGTTACATATTATTTACGCAAACCTTATGGGGGATTCATTGTGATCTATGCACAGTTTACCAACCTGTATGGTGCAGGTGAGACAGAAGTAAGAAGGGCACGTTGTGTTCAGTTTCCTTCTAGATTACTTCTGAGGAAACCCCGGGAATGTCCGTTGCTGTAATCGGTACCCCGGAACCATTGAATCGAACACAAACGTTCCGCCTCACTACTTACTGCATCTATCGACCCCATTAGTGAAATGAAAATAACAGATGTACCAAACAAAGGCATATTCCAACTCCAAACAATAATAATTATTATATCAATGTGGTCACACATCCCAGGGGTGCCACATGTACATATATGAATATCTCATTAACAGTTTAGTTGTATATGCACATCAGAGGGGTTATGATTAAAAAGATTGTACGTTTTTCTTTGTTAATGTAGTTCATAACTGACCTAAAAACAGTTAATATAGCTCCATACATAATTGTGGCATCTTGTGTTTTTCTCTTATATCTTGCATGTATTTAATCTCCCCTTAGTTCTTTACAAAACATAGGCGGCTGCATACAAATAAGAGATTATTACTCATCCTACTTTGCATCCAGTGCTACCCTGATCTGATGCATGTTCAAACCATAAAACAGTATGCAGTGTGTTCTTTCAATAACAACTTTCTTCCAATAACAAGAAAAATAACCCAGATTTGTACCATTATAAAGCCACTTTAGTGAGGCCAATAAAAAAAAACATTGCATCGTAAAGTGTTTATAATAGAAGACGGACAGAAAGTCTACAGTTTGTTCATGTTATGTTGTTTATTTCTTTCATTACCACACATTAAAATGCTTTGGATCTATTTTCTGGCAATTTCCCCGGTCCACAGATTATGTTGCCAAGGCCTGTTGGAGAGCAGGTGAACACCTCATTTTTAGACCTGGGGAACTTCAGCACAACAATCATAGAAGTTGCTTCAGCTGACTCTACGCTGGTTTTAAAGGTGCCGTAAGATGTTTTTATTTTGTTTCTGAGACGAGTGATGAGAAATTATTTTCACTTTACTTTGACAGCTTAAATTGTTTTATTCAAGTGGCTGTAGTACTACCCCTTTGTGCAACCAATACAATTTCACTAACTATCTGCTTTAACAAATGTTCTTTTTGCTAGTCGTGGCATTTTTTCTTCAATGTTGATATCATAAGGGTAAAACAATAATACACTGTGTTTTAAATATGATTGTCGTGTTCTGGATGCTCTAACTATGTCTATTAAAGATGGTGCCCTCCAATGATCCTTTACCGTTCAAAATCCTCCTTGGTTATATGGACTTCCCAACTGAAACAAATAATGTTGCGATGACGGAGATGCCTCACGATGGTGCAACACAAGGTAATACATCCCTGCTTATTGATGGGTGACTTTTATGCCTTATACATTTGATTATGGATCTATTTATTGCTTACTTTTGAATTTGTCTAATACAGAGGAGAGATACACTTGGCTACTAGACCCCAAAGATTTAAAGGGAAACACTGGAGTGCACTATCTTGTAGTTAGGCCCATTGTAGGACCGGGTATAAAATCCATCAATGCTACATTGTCAATTACGCCCATCAGTGCTGCATGTAGATTTTGGGACAAATCAAAATTGGATTGGAGCACTAATGGATGCAAGGTAAGTATGTGTTTCACTCTTCCGTTAATGTGTAAAATGTTTCCAAAACTTTGAAGACAGTAAAAGTTGTTGGTGTCTTTCAAGGTTGGTGTTCACAGCACACATTTGGTCACAGAGTGCCTCTGCAACCACCTCACCTTCTTTGGGAGCTCTTTCTTTGTCACTCCCAACCTCGTTGACCCGTCACGCACTGCTGAGCTGTTTGCAACTTTTGCAGAGAATCCTTTGGTTGTCTGCTTTGTTGCGTCACTCTTTGGGGCCTATCTCTTCGTGGTTCTGTGGGCCAGACGGAAAGACATAAAAGACACAGTCAAGGTACCAGATTAAAATGCAAGAATAAATTAAAACTTCCCAAAATGTAATCCCAGCCCAAAGAAACATGTTGTTGGCTGGTTGGCAGGTGAAAGTGACGGTGCTTGACGACAACGACCCCATGGATGAGTACCGCTACCTGTTGAGTGTCAGCACTGGGCATCGGAGAGGAGCCGCCACTTCATCTAAGGTAAATATGCCATCAGTTCATAGGAAATAATGTAACGCTTAGTAGAAAAGGCTCTGTTAAGCAAATATTATGCATAGAATAAAGATTTCTGATGTGAAACACCCCATTTTTAGGAATACATTACCATAAATGTTACATTCTCTCAGAATATTATTGCAGAATCTGTAGGAAACGGGACAATACATTTCAGTTTGATTGTCAGAGTATTATGAGCACGTCTGATCGGGCTTTGGTTGAATACAGGTAAACAATCCGTGTGGAGAGTGAGAAAGGACGCATCTCTTTGATAGTGACTGATGTCTTGGTTCTTCATTTTTCTAACCTTCATTCAGGAAAATAATTGATCTTATTGAGTAAAGTATTACCATGTTGACAACGAAACAATTTAGAAAAGAAAATCAGCACAACAAGAGACGTAAAAGGAGAGTGAATATTGAACTTTTGTAAGATGGTGAAAACAATTCTACAAATGAATGCTAATGCTCCTAACACGTTATCTGTAGCAACTTTCTTTGTCGAACCTTCTTAGTTAGTATGTCAGTGTTGTGTTTTCACCGTAAATAAAAAAACAAATTACAGTTTGGATTTAAACTAAATTATACTAATATGTTACTTTATTATTTAAAAAGTATTTATTTATTATTAAAATGTTTTACTTTTTTAATACTTTATCCGCAGATCTTTAACATGTTTTCTTCTATCTCTCTTTGTTTCTTTCATAACTTTTTTAAGTTCAACCCATATTCAAGGCTGGCTATGCTGAGTGTTTTGGAATGTTCTAAAATAGTATTTTTAAATATCATCGATTATATTTTGTCCTGTACAATGTGCTGTTGCATCCTTCTGACATTTAACAATTGCACATCTTCAATCTATTTAAAGGCTAAAGTCTATCCAGTCATATTGAAAGTAGTTTCACTAAATAACTAACTGATTGTGTTAAGAGTAGGAGAATAAAATAGAAATCATTATTTATCATACATTTCCCAATTTGGGATCTTATCGTATTGGTCATTAGGGTTAGGGTTGCAGCTCTAACCCCCAACCATCCATTAACCTGTTTGCATTGAAGTCAAGTGGTTGAATATCACCTTTTGTTCTTCGCAGTTTTAAATAAAGCGTACTGAACTGTTTTAGGTGACAATCACACTGATGGGTTCAGAGGGAAGCAGTGAACCGCATCATCTAACGGACTCGAAGAAATGTGTGTTTGAGAGAGGTGCAGTGGATTTGTTCCTGCTAACTACGCCCTTTCCTCTGGGAGACCTGCAGAGCATCAGACTATGGCACAACAACTCAGGGAGCCATCCTTCCTGGTACGCCAATTTACAATTGTCAGGACCACTCAAAAGACATCTTAAATATATGTAATTTACAAGCTGTCATTACAAGCTGTAATATAAGCCATTGAATTCCTCTGAATGTTATGACCTAGAACACAGTACACATGAGACATGATGTAAGTACGATAAATATGATAAATGATACTGACCTTGCTAAGGAGTACTTGCTCTCTCCTACTCTTTTGTTGTTGAGAATTACTTTCCGGTTTGTTAAGTGTCTTTTTATGTACTTTGCTCAAGGAGGATTTTGTTTGTTTAATTCCATCTTATTTTTCAGGTATGTCGGCAATGTCATGTTGCAGGATTTACAGAAAGAGCAGAAATGTCATTTTCTTTGCAACTCATGGCTGGCCATAGACATTGGTGGTTGTTCCCTGGATCAAGTATTTCCTGTTTCAACAGAGGTGGATCTAAAGAGGTTCAGGTGAGGTTAAATCAACAGGGTACTGAGCAGCAAACACACTGTTGATGTTTTGAAACAGGGAACTTTGATTGTATTTGGAGGATAAGAGGAATGATAAATTGCAAATGAAATGAAATAATTTTATCTCAGATAATGTCAAATTCACAGGATGCTCTCTGTTTTTAAATATTACAAAACCCACACACCAGCAGACAGAATACAAAAATAAAATAAAATAATTTTAACCCAGGTGGTCCTCAGATTTACGTGTTGTGTTTTTTTTATTGCATTATTGCCAAGGACTTAATTGTTAATTAACATACAAAATTAGTCAAATTCAACATTAAAGGCTAAATAAATAAACCCCTTTCAGATTCAAAAGTCAATTAAAATGAGGAAAATGCAACACAAAAGTGCTAGTTATGCCTAATCAAATCACTTCACACACCAAGTCTAACATTTCAGAATTGTGTGTGTTTTATATGTTATGCCTTGTTGGAGGCTGAATTGAGGCAAGTTGAACTTAATTGTGCTAAAGATGTCTGGGTGAGGTATGAAATAGCAGAAGAAAGATTTCAAGTAAAAAACATTCCTGCCTTTATACAGACAGGAGAGGCTGAAGATAAGGCAGGCTTATATTTGATCAACTATTATACTTGTTTTAAAGACAACAAAAGAAAATGTTGACCGTTCTAATTGAATTTGACACATAAAACAACAAATGCTGCAGAAAAACGAAATTCAATGACCCTGGGTAAGAATGCTTGATTATTAATTAATCATGTAAATTATAGTGTGGACTGTACAAATCAAATGCACACAAACATTTACGAGAAAAAGGTGGATAAAAATTCACAATCGAAATCCTAGTCACCACAGGAAGTTTCTGTGGATTTACAAAATATTTTAGCTCCGAGCTCAATATATTTATATTGACACTTTGCTGCATAGACTTTCCTTCCTTAGCTGTACTAATAAAGGCAGAATTATCCCCAAAAATTCATATTACAAGGAATAAAAAACGTGCATATCATTCATTCAATAAACTCATACACCGCACAAAGAAAAATACAACACATTTCAAGATATAACCAGGACCTCAACTGAGAATGGGGAACATATATTTTTCTTATAGTCTTAAATAGCCTATTATTACCTTCGTATTATTAGAATATGATGATTATCATAATACCCATATTGAGAAAAGCACATTCAGATTTAAATTCATGTACAGCATCTTGTTTACTTACTATCAATAAACAGGAATGAGAAGGTTACTGGCGGAAAACTTGTAGCTGATGGCGTAGTTTTCTTTGATGTATGGCCATGAAGAATATGCCTTTAGGTTCCTTACAATACTTTAGGTATTAATATGCAATAGGTGAGCATTTGATGGTTAATAAGTGTATATATTTCTACATTTTAACCAAAATGTGAAGGAAGGTTTTAGGTTATTTTTTTCATAGCGTTATCCCTTTATTTTTTAGTAACTTGTTCTTTATGAAGACTTCAAAGGATTTCAGTGACGGACACCTCTGGTACTCTGTGATCAATCGACCACCGAGCAGCAACTTCACCTGTGTGCAGAGAGTTTCCTGCTGTTTCACCCTGCTGCTCTGCACCATGCTTACCAGCGTCATGTTTTATGGCATCCCAACAGATCCCTCTGAGCAGACCATGGACATGGGTACAACACATTTTTAATAAAGTCAAGTTTACTGTCAGAGCTTTGAAGACTTTTTCCTGACCTGGTATTTTAATGTACTCCTGTGTACATAAGTAGCCAAATAAACTGCATTTTTAAAACAAAATATATCTTTATATATTTGTGGATGAAAACAAATATTTGAAAAGATATGCGAATTTCAAGTACATGTCTTTATCTCTGACTCTCGCTTACATTCTCCTCAGGTCTCTTTGAGTTTACATGGCAACAGTTCATGATCGGAGTACAAAGCTCCCTCATTATGTTTCCTGTTAACATCCTTATTGTAAGCATTTTCCGAAACACACGTCCCAGAGAAACGTCTTGTTGCAAGTGCAAAACAGAAGAACCAGATGCCGAGCAGACGTTTGTCTCTCCAAGTAACACCAACAACATGAGTGCCAATGTCACTTTGGACAATGTCATTATGGTAGGTGCTTCATTTGTTTCATGTGATAAGTATAGCTATTCAAAATATTGACTCTTCAACATGAACATTTATGACAAAAGCGTGATTGAGTCAATAATTTGTCTCAAATTCATGTGAATTACGTCCATATATTGTATTGTATGTCATGTAATACATAGAAAACACCTTTGTATCTCAATATTTTCTTCCTTAGGATATAAAAAGGATTGCCCAATCTCTATCAAAGACCATGAAAAGCAACATCCCATGCACTGAGTCCGAGTTTGGTCCTGCACAACAAGTTGATATCAATGCTGTCCTTTCTACAGTGGAGCACTTCATCACAATGAATAACAAAGCCAGTGACACCGCCCAGCCTGAGCTAGGTAAGTACAGTACATGAAGTGGATGGCTGATTCTGCAACATTGTATGTAATACGATCTTGATTTTGGACAGATATAGTACAGTGTTTTACAGAGAGCTTATGGGGTTATTTTGTATACACATAAATACATGCACATGCATTTCATGATGCATAAGTCACTGTGCAGACTTTGGAGCTCTCATTTGTAACATTTGAGGGAAGACGAAAAGTGATAATAAAATCAGTATGACAATTAAGTGGTCCAAAAACTTTAGTAACCCAAACATAAGTAGCCTACATATATTTTTGGTTTCAAATGAAGCACAGGCTATGCCATTGTGTTTTTCAAAACAAACACAAAGTGGTCTAAAATCAATTCCAGGGCTGGAGATTGTTCCCTAATCAACAAATACAGCTTGGTAAAGTTAAATTGTTTTCAGACAGAGCCCAACATTCAGTTTTCCCATCATGTAATGTTGATCTAACGCAAAAATGCTGCAAAGTAAATGGAAAAGGGTTTAATTAACATGACATTTGGGCACGTATCATAGGGTAAGGGTTAGGGTTGAAGTTAGGGTTACACGTTACACTAACCCTCGATGAATCAGCTTGGACATTGATCAGAAAAAGTGGAGAAAGAGAAAAAAGAAAAACACTCAAGCTCAGTCCAAATGAAGGATCGGTGTATCCGTTGATGGTGAGCTTACAGCTAACATCCAGTTGCTACATTTATTAATACAAATAAAAAGGAACTGCACAAATGGTTGAACATTTGTCGGAATGACTCCAGGAAAAACAATTCACTTTCTGTCCAAAAACAACTTAAAAGTCATCTATCATGCAAAATGCACTTTATTATGTCTTTTATACATAAATATGTGTCCCCGGTGTGCAAGAAGATTCTCAAAATACAACCCTCTCTCTTCTCCTCCTTACCCACATCTCTAAAAACGGGGGTACAACTGAGCTGATCCAGATTTGCTGCGGTCATGATGACATTACTAAAATGTGGGCTGGCTTTACGTTGAACTCCTGGTGTTTTTAAAGTAATATGGTCTTTGTTTACATTAGCAAGCATCGCTAACACTCAGAGCTAACACTGTACTGGAGAGAATATGTGTAAAAATGCCGGATATAAAAAGGTACTCACCTTGTGGTAAACCCGCGAGAGAGAAAGCGCTTGAGCTTCATACTGTTTCAGAAATAATCCTTGATGTGGTTTGGAACATAATATGGCGTTTTGAGTTTCTGCCGGTAGAGTAGACACTCTTCTCTTCCTGCTCACCACTTGCATGAGGAAAGGGGCGTGGCCAGCAACAGCTCGGGTTACATTTAAAGGTACAGACCCAGAATCAGCACTTTAGTAACATGGCTGAAATAGAGGGGTATGAGGCATGGCTACAATGGGTGACCTTTTTGGTATTTTGAGCAAAACACTTCAGAGAAATGTTTTGGATAGATATTGCCCTATAATATATTGTTCAAAAATAGCATAATAGGTGAGCTATAATGCATGTGTTTGCATTTCTAATATTAGACACCAATTGCAAATTAGTTTACTAAATCAGAAATTATATACATTTTCAGAGTACAGTCCTACTATGCATCCTGGGTCAACACTGGAGGGGATTCAGAAGAAGAGCAACAAAAACCAGTATCTATACAGGCAGCTGTGTCACATCCACAAACAGCTGAGTCAACTGGGACCCTCCGACTTCCCCGACCCACACAGCTACAGCCGGGCTCTGCAGCAGGTCCATGGCATGAAAGTGTTCCTTGAAGATCAGCTTTCTACATCTGGCTTTAACAACCCTGAAGAACCCAACCAGAGGAAGTAAGGAAGTCACCTGTTATAAAGACAACCCTTGTGGTTTGTCAAGTGTTATTCACTATCATCTTTAAATGTATGCCAGAGCCTTGAATGTTAGCATTTTCTGTTTCCTTTTTCATCGTGTATGAACACTCTGGCCCAATCCCAAATCACGCCCTCGACCCTACCCCTCCGTGACGGAGTGAACTCTGTCTGTAGCCACACTCGCAGCTGAATGAAGTTCCCTCCATTAAGGGTTAAGGGTATAAATACAGCAAGGCAAGGCAAGGCAAGTTTATTTATAGAGCACTTTTCAACGCAAGGCAATTCAAAGTGCTTTACAAAAAAAAAAAATGAAAGACATTAAGCATTAAAAAAGAAAAGCTAATCAAATAAACATTAAGGAAAAATACATGGATAAAAGTTACAGTGCAGTCTAAAATATAAATAGTTCAATTAAACATTACAAGAAAAAGTACATGGATAAAAGTTACAGTGCAGTTTAAGATATGAATAGTTCAATTAAAAGCAGCGACAAAAAGAAAAGTCTTCAGCCTGGATTTAAAAGTAGTCAGAGTTGCAGCGGACCTGCAGGTTTCTGGGAGTTTGTTCCAGATGTTTGGAGCATAATAACTGAACGCTGCTTCTCCATGTTTAGTTCTGACTCTGGGGACAGAAAGCTGACCAGTCCCTGAAGACCTGAGAGATCTGGATGGTTCATAGTTTAGCAGGAGGTCAGTAATGTATTTTGGGCCTAAACCATTCAGTGCTTTATAAACCAGCAGCAATATTTTGAAATCTATTATTTGACACACAGGAAGCCAGTGTAAAGACTTCAGAACAGGAGTGATGTGATCCACTTTCTTAGTGTTAGTGAGGACTCGAGCAGCGGCGTTCTGAATCAGCTGCAGCTTTCTAATAGATTTTTTAGTGAGACCTGTGAAGACACCATTGCAGTAGTCGAGTCTACTGAAGATAAAAGCATGGACAAGTTTTTCCAAATCCTGCTGTGACATTAGTCTTCTAATCCTAGATATGTTCTTTAGGTGATAGTAGGCTGATTTAGTAACTGTTTTAATGTGACTGTTGAAACTCAGGTCAGAGTCCATAACTACACCTAGATTTCTGGCTTCAGCGGCAAGCTTTGGGACAAACTCCCCTCTCTCCGGCAGAAACAGGAAATGCCGTAAATGTATGTAACAACGGTTTCAAATCAGCATCTCTTTGACAAAAAATGTAAATTAATAACTCAAATAAAACTCCAAACATCTTTCATTGTGTTACTTTTTTGTAAAACTATTTTAGTTTTAAACCTGATTTTTATAAGCTTCATTTACCTTTTTCTAGACTAAACACAGGTATGATCCTAAATTAAAACATATGAGGTTATCATGAGGTTGTTAACATCTATGGATAGCCCACTCCCCCTCCACACCGCTCCACACTCGTTGGTTTGGAACAGCACTTAACCTGTTAAACCATGTTTTTTTTTTCACGACACTGTGTCTCCAACCCAGTCTCACGGCATTTCGTGTTTATCAACACGATTTTTAATCTATTGATTCGTGTTCACCATCACGATTTGCCCCTTTTTTTCATGTTGCACAGGACGATTTTAAAAGCAATGTATTTCTACTGGTAACGTGTTTCGTGCCTGCAGGCTGCAGCACGTCTTTTTCTCCGGTCGGGTCGTGGAAGACCGGAAGCTGTGTGGTTCATAAAAACATGTTCTTACTCAATATCAAGCCACAGTTATTGCTTTTATTTTAAATCGTATAATTTCGGACTTTTGTTGTCGTCTGTGAGGAAAATAAATGGGGCTCAGAGCCTCAGGATACTGAAATCTGTATTTTTTAAATCTTTTTTTCCTTCTAATTTGTTGTTCTTTTCAAAATAACACACTTTTATTTACTCACCAATAACACTCAATTATCCTTGCTTTTATTTATTGGTTTAATTCCATAATCTCGGGCTTTTTTGGCGTCCGTCAGGAACTGAATTTTAAAATAAATATAACCGGAAACAGACGTAGGCATTTATAGCGATTACCCAAGATCCTCAGCTATGGTTTTAAGCTCGTTGATTGGATGTGTTAGCCGCAATGCATGCTGGGATTTGGTGTTTATATTATATGAAATCCGGAAAACATTTTAAAAGTATAAAATAATACCTAATTCCGAGTGCTCTTGCTTTTCTCTTTGAAAGTCATCACATAACGGCATTGTAATACACGGTTCGGCTGCATTACATATTACAGATCTGCCGTAGAACTTTCTTTATTTATAGCGCCCCGATGAGAAGACCTTTGCAAAAACTGGAAGAAATGGCGCCGAAACTGAATACTTGACGTGGATCATAAATATATCAACAATTAAACAACATCTTCAATTTCTCTTCACACAATACGTCTCCTTGCAGTATCTACACTAATTCGGCTGACTTTTACATTTGATCTAATTCATAGATAGGTTATATTTACACCATAACGGTGCACAGCTGAGAGAAAAGGACTGTAGTTTTCAAAGATATTACTGATTTTCTTTGAATGTAAGAATGTAAATACTGAGTCTGAAATAGTATAGCAATATGCTGTAAAATGATGTGAAAGCATGCATAAAACTATACATCTTCAGATGTTGTACATACACACTAATAATACAAAGTTATTATGGCTGTGTGCACCTTCTAGTGATTAAAGCACGTTATTGAATTATTGTTTTATGTGTTATATTTGATTAAAAAAATATTAAGAGTACATACTTTCATAGGGGGAAAGTATAAATATAGAAATATAGAATATAAAAAATCAAGAAGATACTATAAGTTATCTCTACAATAAAACAGTTTAGTGCAGGATGTACACAGATATTAATAGGAGGAGGTGCAAAACAGAAAAACGGATTAACCTTTATTTAAACATTACATATTAAATATTAAGCCTGACAAAGTAATTAACGTCTAATATATTGCTTTCCTGCAATGTTACCTATGTTGAAGCACTTATTTTAACTGATATTATACACATTAATTATACTCTTATGTATGTAGATAGAATAAGAAATGTGAAGAATATGACAGTTTAATGGTGGAGGTACACACATATTGATAGATGTCTTGTAATGCACTGTTGAGGAACCTGTGACCCAAGTTTTTCATTCATTGCATAACTACACCGTAGTTGATATGTCAATAAACCTTTGAAAATCTTGAAAGGGATGTGCAAAATAGCCATAATATACAGTCTTTAATTAACTATTAGTAGAGAATAACGAGTAATGAATATACTTTATTACTTGTTTCCATTCATGTCAATTGCAGATACATGTTTAGTCTTCTCAAGCACCAACTATCAAATATCTCTCCTGGTTGTTGGCACTTGACAATCACCTTACCTGAATTTTACTCAGGTGTAACTAAAGTCTGATTTAAGGGTTGTTTATATATTTCACATAATTAATCAGAATCTGCAAAGTAACTCAAATAAATGCAGTGGAGTAAACATACCAGGTTAACCTCTGAATTGTAGTGGAGTAGAATTACAAAGTAGCAATGAGCTGTCATGTGGGTATACGGCATTAATATAATGCTGCACATTATGGACACAAGTGATTTCCACCCATTTATTAATTATATGTTTTACATTTGATAACACCAATGTGTTTAATAATGGCAACTTCTAATTGTGGGAAAAACGAAAACGTTCAGTAGAGACGTCCCATAGAACATTTTGCGAAACACAATAGCCAGCATGTGTAGTTCTGGGGGGGCGTTCGATTCCAGTTTTGGATAGACTGGCGTGGTTTCGTTCCATTTCACACAGCTGTTTGACGCTCTGCGTAACCTTACGGGAACTGTAGTCCTAAACGATAGCTGGGGATTATGGGTAGTGTAGTGTCTTTGGCCATCCTAAACTCAGAAATGTTGACAATCGCAATGATGCTCGAAATGTCCCTTACAGGCCTACGTCTGTTTCCGGTTATTTTTATTTTGAAATTCAGTTCCTGACGGACACCAAAAAAGCCAGAGATTATGGAATTAAACCAATAAATAAAAGCAAGGATAATTGTGTGTTATTGGTGAGTAAATAACAGTGTGTTATTTTGAAAAGAATAACAAATTAGAAGGAAAAAAATATTTAAAAATACAGATTTCAGTATCCTGAGGCTCTGAGCCCCATTTATTTTCCTCACAGACGGCAACAAAAGTCTGAAATTATACGATTTAAAATAAAAGCAATAATTGTGGCTTGATATTGAGTAAGAACATGTTTTTATGAACCACACAGCTTCCGGTCTTCCACGACCCGACTGGAGAAAAAGACGTGCTGCAGCCTGCAGGCACGAAACACGTTACCAGTAGAAATACATTGCTTTTAAAATCGTCCTGTGC
The DNA here is from genome assembly GCF_902827115.2 of Pseudochaenichthys georgianus. Taxonomy (NCBI): domain Eukaryota; kingdom Metazoa; phylum Chordata; class Actinopteri; order Perciformes; family Channichthyidae; genus Pseudochaenichthys; species Pseudochaenichthys georgianus. The sequence continues at coordinate 13,304,918 of NC_047523.1, forward strand.
AACACGAAAAAAAGGGGCAAATCGTGATGGTGAACACGAATCAATAGATTAAAAATCGTGTTGGTGAACACGAAATGCCGTGAGACTGGGTTGGTGTCTCAGGGCATCTTAATATTTAAGAACCTATTAATGTGTTATACCAGATTAACGGAAATAATCTCAGCTAATTGACGATACAAACCATTTTTACCAAAACACAAGTCTCATAAGAAGCATCTAAATGACCCCTTAGCGAAAAATACTAACGGACATTGGCACAGAACTCAAGATAAAAGTACCCTTATTACTTATCGTAGCTGCACATACAAGATATCCGATTAAAGCTGAGGTTCCACAGATTATTTAGGTATATAGTATCATCACTGAGAACTGATCAGAACTCGCGACAGGGGAAGCAAACACAGACATCACAACACGTACCTTTACGGAGCTTCTAGGGAGACCGTTTCACCGTAGCTGTCAATCTGATCAAAAGACGTGTTCAATGGCATTAAAACGAGATAAAACGCGGCTGAATCGGTTAATCCATAGGTTTTTAACGTCTCTGTATAAAAAAATTATTTCATTTATAATCCATAATTCCATTTTTATGTAAAAATCGCAGAGCAAAAGTTAGCTGCTAATGGTAGCCACCAGAGTGGCTGCTGATTCCGGTCTTGGCTATGCGGCAGTCTAACACACACACATTACCAAATAAGGACTATGTGTGAGTTCCCCTCGATTCCATTGGCTCTGACGGTTAAAAAGATATGTCACATGTCAAAATCCAGCAAGGGGGGCCAGAGATATGGAAAATCCACCCAAAAGGCCCCAGAAGAGGTTTTTTTTTGCTAAATCTCTCTAAAAAGGTCAAATATCACTTGTTTTGCATCAATCCTGATACAGGGTACTTATTATATGTTGTACTTTGGATTCCTAAAGCTTTTAGTCTACTAACCCATCATCCAAGGTTAGTTTTCACTATAAGTACAAAATATATTTTGGACGGACACTATAATTTACAGTTTTTTACCATGTTCAATCTGAATTTTCTTTAAAATAAAAAACATCTATATTTATTCTGACTGTTCTACATCCAACTCATAGGTTTATCATTACATTGAGAACAACAATTATTAATTTAACCCTTTTAGAAGGGAAGATATGGTCATTTGTTCTGGTAATGTCATTTTCGAGCCTGAAACCTGAAAAACAGGCTCGGGGTTTAACAGACTGTTTAACAGACCGTTTGCGCGAACGCGCAAACAGAGGGGGAGTGTGTAGGGGTAGGGTGTAGGCAAGGGGGTGATTTGCAATTGGGCCTCTGTTTTCCCGAACTTTTGTGATTGTTGCCCCGCCCTAATTCGATCCACCTGTGTCTAATCACCTTGCTGCCTTTGTGTCCTTGCCTGCCCTATCCAGCTGTGTCTTGTTCATGTGATTAGTTATGTGTGTATTCTTTTCTGTGCCAGATTTCCGTCAATGATTCTCAACAATGTTTCCCATATATTATTCATGCCGTGGATCTGATGGGAACTTTTGCTGTCTTTGTTTTGTGTGTGCACCATTTTTCCTTTTTATTACGTTAGCCTTCCCCCTTACTTAAACGTTTTCATTAGTTGTACCTGCCTCACTTTCTGTTCTGAATTTTGGTCCAACTTACTTCCATATCCATTACATTGACAGCCACTTAAAAATATTGTGAAGAATAGTGTGAAGAATTATTATTTGCCTGAAAGTTTATTTCTTGTTTATATTTTTTGTATGTGTTTATTATTCATTATAATATTATATTTCAGGTCACTGCAATGTGTTTTGTCAAAAATAATTGAATTGAATTGCATATTGGACTGTAAAGTTTGGAAAACGACAGTCAGCAATTTTAAAATAGTTAAAATATCAAATTAACTTTACTTTCTTTATGCCTAATATGAAGCTAGAGTTATGAGATGGTTAGCTTAATTTAGCATAAATACTAAAAGTAGGGGAAAGCAAATAGCCACTGTAGACCAAAAATGTGAAACCCACCGTAACACCAAACATGTTAACATTGTATTGTTAACAAGGTGGTGGCGGATATTGATACTTTTGAACTGATCCCGGCTAACAGTCAACCCCCCCTCCCATAATATTTCCTTGTCTTGATGCTAAGCCAAGCTAATCTTAGCACCTGTAGCTTCATCTTGACCATACAAACATGACAATGGTACTGCTTTTTTCTTATCCTATATACAGTGGGGCAAAAATGTATTTAGTCAGCCACCAATTGTGCAAGTTCTCCCACTTAAAAAGGTGAGAGAGTCCTGTAATTTTCATCCTAGGTATACCTCAACTATGAGAGACAAAATGAGAAAAAAAATCCAGAAAATCACATCAAAGTCTGATTTTTAAAGAATTTATTTGAAAATTATGGTGGAAAATAAGTATTTGGTCAATAAAAAAAGTTCATCTCAATACTTTGTTATATACCCTTTGTTGGCAATGACAGAGGTCATACGTTTTCTGTAAGTCTTCACAAGGTTTTCACACACTGTTGCTGGTATTTTGGCCCATTCCTCCATGCAGATCTCCTCTAGAGCAGTGATGTTTTGGGCTGTCGCTGGGCAACACAGACTTTCAACTCCCTCCAAAGATTTTCTATGGGGTTGAGATCTGGAGACTGGCTAGGCCACCCCAGGACCATGAAATGCTTCTTACGAAGCCACTCCTTCGTTGCCCGGGCGGTCTGTTTGGGATCATTGTCATGCTGAAAGACCCAGCCACGTTTCATCTTCAATGCCCTTGCTGATGGAAGGAGGTTGTCACTCAAAATCTCATGATACATGGCCCCATTCATTCTTTCCTTTACACCAGGGGTGGGGAATCTCCGGCCCCCGGGCCGTATACGGCCCGCGAGACAATTTGGTACGGCCCTTGAGGTAATTTATAAACACAAGCAAAAAAGAAAAAAATAAGAGAAATCGAGACCGCAAAAAAAATAAACAAGCGAGTGCCTGTTTTTTGTTAGCCAAGGTCAGGGTCCTTGAACACAACACGAGCCTAACGTGTCATCACGTGGTATATGTCTCGTCTGACAGGGGTGTAGTTCTGACGGAGAGCACCAGAACGTCACTTCCAGAAATTGCAGTACCCATAAGGAGCCGTACACATGCTGCAGTTTCTGCGTGTCTGTGTCTTTAGTTGAAAGCCCAGTGGCGATCTGTTCATCTGTCATGCTGATCATACAGTCAATAACTTTGTTGTTATTAGCATCTGGTTAGCTAGCTATGCTAACGAATATAAGAAGCTTTTTCTACAACCAGTGAGGTAAAGGCACATCTTTATATGATCATTATAGTTATAAAAAAATAAGAGAATAAAGTAAACAGGTATAAAATACTAATATGACAGTAAAACAAAGTTGTTATTAATAAACAAGAACACAGTTTGAAAGGGGAGTGATTTGTAAAATATCCGTAAAGAAAAAGAGATCTGCTTCAACATTTAAAAAAAAATATATTCCCGGGGGAGCATGCCCCCCCCCCCCCTAGAGGAGGTTAGCCCCCCCCCACACTTAAATCATGTCCACATGGATAGGAAACTAAATACTTGTGCACACATCTTGTGTCCATATCTTTCTGTTTTGGTGGACGTGCATGCATGCGTGCGCGAGTCATGGTAAAATATAATAATAATAATAATTCCTTACATCTATTATAGCGCTTTTTCAATGACCCAAAGCGCTTTACATATACACACATTACACATATATCATACATGCAATGGTCAGAAACTATCTGGATTAAGAGGTTGTTTTTTCTTTGCACAGCATGAAAGAAAGGTGAAATGAATCTGTGATTTTAGTATTTTTAAGCAGAGGTCAATAACTTGTATACGGCCCTCGGAGGATATTGTAAAAATTGAAATGGCCCTTGAGAGGAAAAAGGTTCCCCACCCCTGCTTTACACGGATCAGTCGTCCTGGTCCCTTTGCAGAAAAACAGCCCCAAAGCATGATGTTTCCACCCCCATGTTTCACAGTAGGTATGGTGTTCTTTGGATGCAACTCAGCATTCTTTCTCCTCCAAACACGTCTAGTTGAGTTTTTACCAAAAAGTTCTATTTTGGTTTCATCTGACCATATGACATTCTCCCAATCCTCTTCTGGATCATCTAAATGCTCAGCAAACTCCAGACGGGCCTGGACATGTACTGGCTTAAGCAGGGGGGCACGTCTGGCACTGCAGGATTTGAGTCCCTGGCGGCGTAGTGTGTTACTGATGGTAGCCTTTGTTACTTTGGTCCCAGCTCTCTGCAGGTCATTGACTAGGTCCCCCCGTGTGGTTCTGGGATTTTTGCTCACCGTTCTTGTGATCATTTTGACCCCACAGGGTGAGATCTTGCGTGGAGCCCCAGATCGAGGGAGATTATCAGTGGTCTTGTATGTCTTCCATTTTCTAATAATTGCTCCCACAGTTGATTTCTTCACACCAAGCTGCTTACCTATTGCAGATGCAGTCTTCCCAGCCTGGTGCAGGTCTACAATTTTGTTTCTGGTGTCCTTTGACAGCTCTTTGGTCTTGGCCATAGTGGAGTTTGGAGTGTGACTGTTTGAGGTTGTGGACAGGTGTCTTTTATACTGATAACGAGTTCAAACAGGTGCCATTAATACAGTTAACAAGTGGAGGACAGAGGAGGCTCTTAAAGAAGAAGTTACAGGTCTGTGAGAGGCATAAATCTTGTTTGTTTGTAGGTGACCAAATACTTATTTTACTGAGGAATTTACCAATTAATTCAATAAAAATCCTACAATGTGATTTCCTGGATTCTTTCCCCCCATTCTGTCTCTCATAGTTGAAGTGTACCTAGGATGAAAATTACAGGCCTCTCTCATCTTTTTAAGTGGGAGAACTTGCACAATTGGTGGCTGACTAAATACTTTTTTGCCCCACTGTATATCTATGGAACTTTTTTCTCCAAACCTATTCATGAAGGAATACACAATCTGTGGATAATTGGCTTACATTCACCTTACCATTACATAGTAAAGTATATATTTTTTAACACATACAGTTAATTATATCTGTGACTCAATTAAAATACAGTACATACACTTCAGAGGGGAGGTTATAGTTAAAGGGGACCTATCATGCAAAATGCACCTTTGTACGTCTTTTATACATGAATATGTGTCCCCGGTGTTCCAGGGAACTCACCAAGTGTCAGAAAACACAACCCTCTCTATTTTCCTCCTTCGCCAAATCTCTAAAAAAGGGGCTGCAACGGATCTGAAAAAAACGGATCCACATTCCAATACTTTTCTACGTCACAAAGAAGTGCTCCGCTTATTGGTCAACTCTCCACCTATCAGGGGAATGAGCCACGGCCACGTGCATTGCCAAACCTCTCATTCGCATCGGCAGGCTAAATAATCAACACTCCAGTCACATCTGTGTTTTTGCCTGCTCTTGCCAGGATGTCTAAGCCAGTTAAACGTTGTGCTGTTGTTGGCTGCAAGACTCGGGACAGGGGACTGCATGCCATCAGTGGAAAAAGAAATGAATCTGTGGCTAGACTTCATTTACAAGGGACATGTGCCAGAAGACCACGGAAGATTTCTGTTTGTGTGTTCCAAACATTTTACCACGGACATGTTTATTAACTTCTCTCAAGTCCAACACGGATATGCCTCCAAACTAATGCTAAACCCGGGATCAATACCAACCATCCGGGACCAGGCCAGTGAGGACACATCCAATTTTGAAGCTGTAAGTTTTTATTTAGCGGTGTTTTTCCTGATAAAGCTATCTCTAGCTTGTAGCATGTAGCTTCGCCGCATCAATGTCGCCTCAAACCCAAATAGTAATCGGTTAGGTGTTTATATATTTTTGTAGCATTTTATTTTGTACGCTCCGCAGTCTTTGCTTTGTCATTTGAATTATCAGGCATTTGCTAACATGTTCAGACATACTGCCGTAATGGCGATCTGTGTGAAGGCTGTACAGCCACGCCCTAGGCGATAACACAAGTATTTATTCTCCTATTTATTAGTATTTTGTATCCTCTACAATCATATTGAGTAAGTTATAATAACAAACGTAATCTTCTGTAGGCAAGTGCCGTTTTTTCCAGCGTTATATGTAAACGCTTTTGTGATTGTAGTCTGTAAGAACGATCAGATATCATCGATCTGTAAGCTAAGCTACGCTACGCTAATGAGACATGCCGTGTTTTGCAGCGTTATATGTAAAATCTTTTGTGTGTTTACTTGTTTGCGCACATGAATATAAATGGGGGTGTGTTAGGATACAACACTGTGTATGTATGCGAAGGGGGACACACACCACGAGTAAAACTGAGCTAAAGCCCCGTCGGTCTGTTGTTGTTGACAAGGCCTTACCTCTAGCAACAGGCTAATTAGTGGCTAGCACTCATTACAGTCAGTCTACTGAGCTCAGTCCCTCTCCAACACATCATCTGAATTGAGTCAGAAACACAGCATGCACGTTACGGTTCAAAACTGACTCAGATTGGAAAAGGCTAAGCAAAGAGCTTTGCTAAATAGAGAGCTTTGCTAAGATGTTTCAGTTTTTTACATGCATATACTAATCTAAACCACATTTTTTGTTGTGCTTTTTTTACCATTGCACAGCTCTACGTGGCCAACTTGATGGACCTCATCTTCGAGCAAGTCTTTGTGGACCCTGCACAATTATGAGCGACCTGACAGGGAGGAGGTCATCGCCGGGTATGCTACACGGTTCAATTTGGCTGCTGTCTGAACCCAACATCGACATTTCACGGATCAGGAAACTCGTATCCTGAGGACAACGCAGGCCGGAATCACCACTCTGATCCTGCGTCCAAGGAAGCCCCAGCACCAGCTCACAAAGCTTCTGTAAAAATATTTAGTGTCATTTATACAAAATACAAGTAGGCTACATTTAGTTTTTTTGTATGGGTTTTTTTAACCGTTGATTTTGACAATAAAGTTCCAAGTTGATATCAAAATGTGTCGTGATTATTCATGTTTGGATGGGTAAAGAATATTCTGATTTCAAAAGCATAAGGTTGTGTGTGTGGACCTTTTTGTCGTACACATGGGTGTGTTATGCCATTGCTGTGTAGTATATAATAGTACAATGACATCGTGGCGCAATTTGCACAAAGAAGTCAATAACTGAGCTTTTAAAAACACATGAAACTACACACATTGCTGACAACTGAGGTGTTGTTGGAGTTATACTTTTTATCATCCTAAGTTATTCAACTTTCCAACGGTTGTTGCAGGATGTTGGAAGAAAAGGACTGTAAACTATTAAACGCAATGAGGCCATTGTATATATGCTGAAAATATGAATGTCTCCCTTTATAAATATATATATATATATATATCGCTGTTTTTGCGTTACAAACTGTACACATTGCATTCTTGCTAATTAGCCAAAATATGAACGGAATAAGGAGCAAGCATCGTAACAGAGTAAAATAAATAGGGACAACAGCTTGTCAGCTAACCATTCAGAAACGTCCTGCTGCAACCGAGATTTTTGCACCTCCACCAAAACCTCCGCTGCTTCAGGGTCAGTTTCTGGATCAAATTGATAGTATGCTTGAACACTTGCATTGCTCTGAGATGACATGTTTATTCGACACTCATAATCACAGCAAGCATGGTAACGTGACTCTCGCCGGCTCATGCCTGCTCTTCTGCAGGGGGGCGTGGTCAGCTGCTGCTCAGAATTTTCAAAGACGGGCTTGGAATAAAGCGAAAATTAGCGAAACGAGGCATGTCTAAAAAATGATCTGTTTGGTATTTTGAAAAATAAAATGTATAATTATACCTTATATAGGTATGGTCATACACTATATCATTTAAATATAGCATGATAGGTCTCCTTTAAGTTAATTATATTCTTTCACTGCTTTCACCTTCAGGTTGAGCCCTGAAGACAGCACTGATGGTGATGGTAATCGGAAGAAAAGAGGGTGCTGTAACGGAGGGCTTCCATGGTGGTTCATTTTTGTTGGCTGGGCGCTTATGATCGCAAGCAGTTTTGTTTCAGGATATTTCACAATGCTTTATGGGTTGAAATTTGGGAAGGAACGCTCTGCAAGCTGGTTGGTGTCCATGATTGTCTCATTTTTTCAGAGTATCCTCGTCATTCAGCCACTGAAGGTGAGAAGAAGCAGCCATTCCCTCTTTATAACTCACTATTACACCAGTATTTACATTGGAATCTTTGTGTTTTAGAAAGGTTAATTTCATAATTTATTTCAAAGTTTTAACCTTCCTATGAAGATAATTATTTATAAGCACATCATAATTCACTAATATATTTTACCACAGGTGATATTTCTGGCAATCTTCTTTGCACTCGTAATAAAGAAAGTGGACGAGGAAGATTTTCAAAATGTGGCGTTTGAAAGAAATGACAAAAATCTAGGTAAATGATTGAAAAAAGCAGGCTTTTTGTGATTGTTTGCCCAACCAGTGTCCTATCACTCTGCTGCCTATGGGTGTTTGCCTGCCCTTTCCAGCTGTGTCTTGTTCATGTGATAATGTGTATATAAAATAAAAATAAATTGTGTTTTCAGTAACAAATCCAACACTATACTGTTATTGTATATAATGTCCTTAAATGTTAAGGTGTTAAAATATACAATAACTCTTCATCCCCAGGTGATTGTAAGGAACCACTAACAGTCAGACGGGATAACAGTCTCTATCTGCCGCCTGCTGCTGCTGACATTGAGAAGATGAAAAGGTACAAGATTATGGAACAAAAAGCCTTTGCCCTCCTCAAGGAGATTTTGAGTAAGTAAAAACACAGTTATTTGGCTTTATTAAGTTATAAGTACTTTTTATTATACATTTGTAATAGTACAATGCAATTATATCATTTGTCATTCACAGGCTTCAGTGTTAGTAAAAACAAACCCGAATCCACACTCATTTTTAGCTATCCCATTATAACTCTTTCTATTAATTTGCAAACACAAACAGATGGAAAAAAACAGCATGGAATGAATGTGACAGGTCGAATTAAAGTCACTGGCCACCTTGTCATTAATTAATTTTCAACAGACTTTAGGCATTTCAGGGCAGACGTGTTGACATGTTATGTCAAAACAGTATGAAATGTTTGACAGTAAGAAAAAAAGAGGTGTAATAATACAATTAGTTATAGCTGAAATCCATTTAGCAGCCTGAGTTTCAGGATCCTGGTTGCATGCTGGCTCCCTGTCACACTTTCTGAAATAAATGTATCTAATGATTAAAAAAAAAATTGCACTGAAGTTATTACATACCTGAATAAATGATTGAATTAGGATAAAAAACAATACATTGTGGTCCTCTCCGTCATGACTTACTGAGTTTCTTAATTAGTACAAAGCCTTCATTAGTGTTACAAGTAAAATATGTCTCCTGTGAAATAAAAGCTAGATGCAACTGTAAGTCAATTTAAAAGTCAACCAACCGAAATTAATATTTAATATACAAAGGGGCGAAAGATGATCAGCAAAATGCTTCATATATATATATATATATATATATATATATATATACATTCATTGTTTTTTAACTAACCATATTGAGCTAACAACTCTATGTTGTTATTTTAATTACATACTGATGGACCATTATCATATTATTACATGGCTTATCATCATTAAAACATTTTTATGGCCATGATCATCACAGCTGGGAATTTAAACATGTATCCTCAAAAATCGCAACAATTGCTTTTAATTATTTCTAATTGACCTCCGATGCCTCATTCTGTTAATGATGTAGAGTGTGTTTAACGTTGATGTGCCCATTTGTTGCAGCCTACATGGGGTTTATGTGGATGTTGCTGCTGGTGGCGTACGGCGAGAAGGATCCCAACGCTTTTTTCCTGAAACGACACATCCGGGATAGCTTCAGTCAAGGGACCAAAGACAGCATGAGTCCTGGAGATGTGTTCACATGGGCCAACACATTGCTACTAAAAAACCTTTTTGGAGTTTATCCAGGTAAAGGTGTTTCCCTCATGCAGAGGGCAGAGATTATTCTACAACTAACACCGCTTCGAGTTAAAGCAGCTTTTCGTTCTTTTGTTTGCGTTTTTGTAAGACCAAGGATGTTTTGTTCCAAAAGTGTGAGCTGCATAAACCTTGGTTGCCCTCCAGAAAACGTCCTTCTCTCATCCTTTGGAATTTAACAGCAAATACCTCCAACGCAGAGGAGCAGGATGTTTTTTTATTTTTGCTCATTTCTTAGGAGATTAGACAGTTGGATATGCAAAGTTCTTCATGTAGGATAATGCCAGAGGGAGCAATTACCAGGAGCCAGATGCTTCATGTTACCAAAACATACTCACTGAATAACCATCTTTTAATGGACATTACTGCATGACTCTAATGGTTTACTGGGTTCACTTTACCCAGTACTAAATGAGAAGAAAATCACCTTAGAGTCTAAGGTGATTTTCTTCTGGATGGGCGGGCCCAAATCCTGGATGGGCGAGCCCGGCCCCATGACGCCGGGTCTGCCAGAGCTGTCAGCGGATCTGGCGCCCAAGGCGAACATCTATAACGCCTGTGCGACGGGCCGGCCCTGGGGCCGGCCCTGGGGCCTCATTTATAACGCCGTGCGTAGGATTCACGTGGGAAGGTAGCCTACAGAAATTTCCCGACATTTTCCGATTCACCAAACATTGCGCACCGGCGAGGAAAGTGCGTACAGCACTTCCTACGCCGGTTTCCCTTTATAAATCACAACAGACTTGAAATGCGGTGCAGCTTTTGCGGGCTTCACGAAACCCTCATATTTGCCTATAAATAGTCAAAGAAACGCCCATTCATTCATACATGTTGACTGACTGCATAAAGAAGATTGCAGGAAATGACGACAGAACTGATAAAAAAGACATCTCACACCGTGTCAGATTTTAGTTATTTTGGGGAGGTGGAGATCAATCATATTGTTTGGTGGATGCAGTTTGAACCAGAGTAGCAGCATGGAGGTCGGATCGTCACCAAAATAAATAAATAAGTGGCCCGAAAAAGGTTAATGACAAAATAAATACACATAGCCTTCCTCAGGCAGTGTGTTTGTACCGGGGACAGGAGACACACCCTTGATGAGAAACTGTAAGAAGTGAACGGGGAATCCCTCCGTGACGAGTGGAGCTGAATTATGTTTTTGTATTTGGTGGTTTGTGTTCCAGCTGTCGATCAGCTGTGCGCAGCGTCTCCACTGCAGCCTGTGCGTCTCAACCCCCCCCCCCCGCAGCAACCCTAGATCCACCAGTTAAAGGAAATACAACTAATGTGTTGTGTTATATTAGCTGTACAATTGACCACATGGTGTTCTTTTTCCATACCTCCTGTGTTTTACGAGCGACTTATCAAGTCTTGGCAAACGGCATAAAACACGATTAAACATGATAGTATATAAAACCATGCTCAGTTTAGACCTAATTCTGTCCTTCTGTTTACCGTATCATTTATGAGAAAACATTTCATAACATTAACACAACATATTCGAGGTGGTTTTAAATAACATATCCGTATTTATTTATTTCTCCAAGTTATGTTTTTGTGTGCACTGAGGAGTCTCAAACAGGCGTTTGTTTAATCATTTTAAGATTGGCTTTAATCAATTTGTGAAAATGAATTCTTCATATGATAAATGAGAGGTAACATTTTATTTATGGTAGGCCTATTATTTCCACATATTTCTCTCCATTCTTCCTTCTGCCAACGGTGTCGCAGTTTCTCATCTCTCCCGTTTTTGTGCTTAGTGCGTACGCATGGGTTAGAGTTTGCGTGGAGGACCGCACATTTCCCCGTCAAGTTAGTATTTTATAAATCGGAAACATTGCGTAGAAACTGGCGTACGTCATTTTTTGAGCGTATATCCCTTTATAAATGAGGCCCCTGGTCTCAGGTTACGCTGTAGGAAGTGTAGGTAAAACGCTACATTTCACGCCCCGCCGCAGTCATACAGTAGGCTACGGAGAGCGGCGAGAAAAATTTCCTCAGGCATCGAAAAGCGGAACCGAAATTCACATTTCTAAATGATGCCGTTGGAATCGAAATGTTGGATCAACAATGGTACCCAACCCCGGACGTGCAGTTGAAAGTACAAGAGTGTATAACACTTTTGCAATATCAATTTATTAATACCATAAATAACAAAACTCTCAGACAAAAAATTGGGCTTTTGTTAACTTTATTATATTCAGTGTGAGATCCCACATCTAAGTATCATGATCCATACACAAATCTGATAAAAGGTGTAACACAAGTTGACAAAATTACATACATCATCAATACAAATACGAAGTGTCTGTCCGGCTTGATATGATCATATGATCATTAATTTACACAACTGATATTACATTTGTGACGGTGTTATGGTATAACTTGAGCTTGTTCAATACAACAATATTTTAGTTGGTTAGTGAGATGATAGTGAATTGTTCATGAACTTGTCATGAAAAGTTCATGAAATATTAGTGAACCATATTCATGAACAGCTCATATACAGCTCATAAACAGCTCATAACAAAGTTGATGAACTGTTCATGAAAGTGACATGAACATTAAATGGCACTAGGGCAGTTCATGAACTACTCATGAAACTCCTGTGCTGGAATGGTTCATGAACAATTCATGGAATATGGTTTTAGGCAGGTTCATGAACAATTCATGAAATGGAGTTTTCAGTGAGTGTGTAGGGATATTCAGTTTTCAACCAAGAACATTTCAAGAACTGTTCATGAACATATCAAGAACTGTTCATAACAACTTCATGAACCGTTCATGAACAGTTCATACCCAGTCACTGAATATAATTCAATGGCTGGCTATGAACTGTTCATGAACTGTTCATGTACATGAACTGTTCATGAACCACTGACTGTGGGTCAATTGGCAACCATAGAAAACAACAATTATGTCAATCACAATGGAACTTTACTCAAATTAACAAACAAACAAACATACATGTATACAGGTGGAGCACTACAATTAATCCTATCACTATTTGAAGCAGTTCTTGACACTCAGCTGCACAACATTTTTTGTTACGGGTCCCAAAAGCTTGGGTACCACAGCAACAATAAATGATTTCTGTAGAAAACAGAAAAGTGCAGCAGCAATAATTATACACAGGATCCGGTTGATCGTCTGGAATGCTTCTTATTCAAAATTCAAAGTACACAGTTACATTCAAATAGCTGAACTTTACAAACATCACATTTCTCCATTTAAGTTATCCGTCTGTCACAGTCAATTACTGTATCTCAAGGAGAAATTCAACATAGTCAATATAAATTATTACATTACATTGCATTTAGCTGCTTTTATCCAAAGCGACTTACAATAAGTGCGTTCGACCAACAAAATACAAACTTGAAGAAAACAGAATCATAAAGTACATCAGGTTTCATAGAGAAAAAACATTTCAAGTGCTACTCAACTGGCTTTAGGTAAGCCAGTCCATAAGTGCTTTGTTAATAGTTCTATCGCTCGAAGTGGAGTCGAAAGAGATGAGTTTTCAGTCTGCGCCAGAAGGTGTGTAAGCTATCTGATGTCCTGATGTCAGTGGGAGCTCATTCCACCATTTTGGAGCCAGGATAGCAAACCCACGTGTTTTTGCTGATGGGAACTTGGGTCCCCTTCGCAGCGAGGGTGCAGCGAGCCGTTTGGCTGATGCAGAGAGGAGTGCACGTGCTGGAGTGTACGATTAACCATGTCCTGGATGTAGGAAGGGCCAGATCCATTCGCAGCATGGTACGTAAGTACCATTGTCTTGAAGTGGATTCTAGCAGTTACCGGAAGCCAGTGGAGGGAGCGGAGGAGTGGCGTGGTGTGGGAGAATTTAGGAAGGTTGAAGACCAGACGAGCCGCTGCATTCTGGATGAGCTGCAGGTCGGATGGCACATGCAGGTAGACCAGCCAGGAGGGAGTTGCAGTAGTCTAGGCGTGAGATGACGAGAGCCTGGACCAGAAGCTGCGTCGCTTTCTGGGTCAGCTGGGGACGCATCCTCCTGATGTTGTAAAGCGTGTATCTGCAGCAGCGGGTTGTAGCAGCTATGTTTGCAGTGAAGGACAGGTTGTTATCTATAAACACATAACGCTATCAAATAATACTTTCTATCAATATATCTATCTTTACCAAATATAACATATTATGGAGATCACAAAAATACACTGTCAATGTTAATAAACAAAAAACAAGGCAATGTGCCTGCAAGACTGCACTCAGGTAAACAAAACATATTACCCGTGCGCAGCAGCTAACCTGCCTGCGAGCCTTCGCTCAGGTCACATTTACCCAGGTGCGGCTGAAGCCCGCGAAAATGGCATCTATTGTTGCCGACAGTTTAGTATTTTTAAAATACCGTTACTATGTCAAACATGCTCAAAACCTTCTGACACACTCTCCTAAACATCTCCAACATCATATCTAACTCACACAAGTTAACATCGATCATTTTCATTATGTACTGACCTGTAGAAAACAGAAAAGTGGAGCAGCAATAATTATACACAGGATCCGGTTGATCGTCTGGATTGCTTCTGAGGAGGGGGCGGAAGTGTCCCCACTACAATAACCCAGATGTCACCGCTCACCTGCCAAAGGTTCCACCTTGGCGCTACTTACTCGTACTGCTTCTCAAACAGTACAGATAAACCATAAAATGATATGAATGTCACCAAAATAAATACAGATAATGTTCAGTTTCAAATTCACTATTGTTTTGTTTTAAGATTAAAAGTTTTAAAAAAGAAAGAAATGTTCAAATAGTAGATGAATATTCAAGAGGTCTTTAAAATCATCACACTGATCATCAAAGGTTCATAAAATGCTCATGAATATTCCAAAATATTCTGAACTTGCCACAATCATCCAAAATTCATGAAATGCTCATAGTCATGAAAAGTTCATGAAATACTCATGCACACTTTGTGGGGTTATAATTATAATGTTGTGATTGGCTGGATCATGAAAAGTTCATAAATTGCTCATAAAAGTCTGTCATGAGCAAAACAGGAACTTTATATGAATGAACAATGTTCATAAACATTTCATGAACTGCTCTTTAAAATGGTTCATGAGCATTTTAAGAATTTTGGTTCATGAACATGACAAGTGAACATATAATGAGTTGTTCATGAATGTTTCATGAGTGCTCATGAACAGCTCATAAAGTCATGAACTCCATCTCGCAGGGGAGTAGTCAAACAATGAAACTGAGTCAAAACATTGGTCAACCCATTAGTTAAACTTTGCACACTATAATATAAGTTCTTTATTAAACCGATTGATTTGTATTTATCTGTAAACTTAATAACGTAATATTAACTTAATATGTGTCAAAGAGAAAGTCCATATGGGCTGCGCTCCCAATATTTTATTCAGATGCTGGTTCCTACAGTGAGAACAAAACTGGGAAAAACAGCTTTTAGATATGCTATACCCCCACAGCTTGGAACAATGTACAGAAGGAGCTGAAACTCTCAGATTTAGTCACTATGGGGGAATTCAGGTCCATCTTAAAGGACAGAGAACACGACACCATTGGTCGATGTGAGTGCTCGTATATCCTGAAATCATTTTAAATGTTGCCAGTTTTTGAATGATTTTAATAGTTTGTTTTACTTTGCATATTGACTGGCTAATGTGCCATTTTATTTGTGTTTTACAGCTGTATTTGTCTGCCTTTCATTATCTGTGTTTTATATGTTGTAACTTTGTACATGCTGCCCTTCTTGGCCAGGTCACTCTTGGAAAAGAGATTTTAATCTCAATGAGTTTTTTACCTGGTTAAATAAAGGATATATATAATAACATCAATGTTATTCAGTAACAATTGCATGTGGCGAAATTGTTCTTGGCTTTGACCCAATTTACTGGTCAAAATCTTTGAATATGTGACATATAGAGACCACACACTTAACTTTCCTTTAGCACTGCCGCAGAACAATTCCCAAAAATTAACTTTAAAAGTTTCTGTTCCAGGATTTATCACAGATGGAAACTCCAAGCTAGTAGGTAACGCCCGTCTGCGTCAACTGAGAGTGCAGAAGAACTCCTGTCAAATTGCAGGCTACATGCAGCAGTTTGTACCAGACTGTCACGCTCCATATTCATGGGACTTGGAGGATATGGGCTTCTATGACCCTGGCTGGAACCATTTGGTTAAGGAGAATGTCTCTAGGAGCACCTTCAGCCCATGGACGTACCAAACAGAGACTCAGCTCAGGGCTCATCCTTTCTGGGGCAAAATGGTACTGTACAGAGGAGGTGGCTTTGTAGCGGAGATCAGCCCAGATTCACAGAACGCCAGCCGGTATGTACATTGGCAAAATGGAATGAATCATTGCAAGAACAATAGATAATCTCTATTTATTTTTTTATTTTTTACTGGCCTACAAGTTTTAATTATCCTTAGATTTTATAAATAAATATATTAACATTGACATAAGCCAACCTTGACCGTGAAATAATCAGCAATAACAGACTGATCTTGAAATTACCTTTATTCTCAGTCATTCATGTCCTGCCTGACACTTGTTGTGAAGGCTGCTTCTTGGCTGCTTAACCAGCACTTCACAACCTGCAATGGCTACCATTTTCAGATCCACCAATTCTTATCAAGTTTTGAATGGATGTGAACCCCCTTTTTTATACAGTTATCTGTACATTTTTCTAGATGTTTCTATGTTATTAGCAGCCATGTTTTTAGGCTTTGATGTGTATTTTATATTGTATATGTTGTTTACCACTTTACAGACCTTTGGTTAACCTTGTTAGTTTGGAAATTATATACATAAATGAACTGAACTTTTCAATACACATTTGTTTATAAAAATCAAAGGATGATGTAAGCTGAAATATTGTGCTTCACATACATAGGATCACGTAAGAAGGCCTTCAGTAAAAACGTTCTCGTTCATTCACAGCACCCTTGAGTATCTGTTCAGGAACACTTGGTTGGATGCATACACAAGGGCAATCTTTGTGGAGTTTACCGTTTACAATGCTAATGTGAACCTCTTCTGCATTGTCACACTCTTGCTTGAGACAACAGCTGTAGGTAAGGTTGAGTGCTTCCCTTAAAAGGGGCAAACATTGTGCCATCATAACTTTGCTAAGGGCAATTTAATGCAGATAACACTTCACCAATCTCTGCATCTAACAACGTACTGTCAGATTATGTTGCTTCTTACAAACTGTAATTATAACTAATAAAGGTGTTTCTGATCATTTTTTAGGAGCTTTTCAATTCTATAGTGAGTTGCAGAGTGTTCGTCTTTACCAATCAACTGGTGGTCTTCACATCTTTGTCTTGGCTGCTGAGATCATATACCTGCTTTTCATCCTCTATTACATGTTCCTGCAGGTACACGACCACAACAACATATTGTTCCACTTCCCATGAATTGCTTGTCTCTTTGTTTTTCATGTCCCTATTGTATTACAGGTAATAAGACAGGCAAGGGCTTTCTATTTTCACTGAGTGATTCACAAACACTAAACTGTGACTGAACTGATAATAAGCGGTCAAGGCTCATTAGTCTGCACATGAACCCAGTCACCCTAGTTGGATTTGCTTTTTGGTTTTTGAACAATTGTCCATCATTGAAGACTGTTTGTGAAGAGAATAGGAAGATTAATCTTACAAATTGACATTAACATATCATTACATTACATTACATTGCATTTAGCTGACGCTTTTATCCAAAGCGACATACAATAAGTGAGTTCGACCAACAAAATACAAACTTGAAGAAAACAGAATCATATAAGTACATCAGGTTTCATAGAGCAAAAACATTTCAAGTGCTACTCAACTGGCTTTCGATAAGCCAGTCCTTTATTAGTATCCAAGTGCTTTGTTAATAGTTCTATCGCTCGAGGTGGAGTCGAAAGAGATGAGTTTTCCGTCTGCGCCGGAAGGTGTGTAAGCTTTCTGCTGTCCTGATGTCAATGGGGAGCTCATTCCACCATGTTGGAGCCAGGATAGCAAACCCACGTGTTTTTGCTGATGGGAACTTGGGTCCCCCTCGCAGCGAGGGTGCAGCGAGTCGTTTGGCTGATGCAGAGCGTAGAGCACGCGCTGGGGTGTACGGTTTAACCATGTCCTGGATGTACGAAGGGCCAGATCCATTGGCAGCATGGTACGCAAGTACCAGTGTCTTGAAGTGGATTCTAGCAGTTACCGGAAGCCAGTGGAGGGAGCGGAGGAGCGGCGTGGTGTGGGAGAATTTAGGAAGGTTGAAGACCAGGCGAGCCGCTGCATTCTGGATGAGCTGCAGAGGTCGGATGGCACATGCAGGTAGACCAGCCAGGAGGGAGTTGCAGTAGTCTAGGCGTGAGATGATGAGAGCCTGGACCAGAACCTGCGTCGCTTTCTGGGTCAGCTGGGGACGTATCCTCCTGATGTTGTAAAGCGTGTATCTGCAGCAGCGGGTTGTAGCAGCGATGTTTGCAGTGAAGGACAGGTTGTTATCTAGGGTCACACCCAGATTCCTTGCAGTCTGAGTCGGGAAACAACAGAGGTGCCGATGTTGATAGTCAGGTCAAGAGTGGGACAATCTTTTCCCGGAAGGAAAAGCAGTTCAGTCTTGTCAAGGTTGAGCATATCATCTTACCACATACCTACATGTGTTGACATTGTTTCCTCAGCAAATTTGCTTGTTAATTCCGAAGAGCAATTCACAGCCGACCAAGAGCACCTTATTATCCAAACACTATATTGCCCCACGTAGTAAGTGTATTCGAGGAAATAAATACTGACGACATGTGTTGATGCAATGCAATGCAATGCTGATGCTGGAGTGAGGATATAATGACATGTATCTTTCTGTGTGTTTTCCTTCTTTATAATGGCTTTAAAATCATTGTTTTTTTTCATCTACAGCACAGCTTGTGCAGTGCTGCGTCTTAAGTTAATTATACTTCATCTTAGAGCCATTTTGATAATGTTTTGTGTCTGGTATCCACCATTCAAACCCTAACCCTAATAATGTTACATTGTGTGTCCTTCCTTCAACCCCTTGAGACTGGTATTTGGATGCAAGGAATAGAAAAACCTTGACTTAGTAGTGTTTTGTTTCAGCAACACCTGCAAAGCAATATTTATTTAATTACAGCACTTGACAACATTTAATATAGGAGATTTTTTTTCACACTCCTTTGAAGATCACTTGGAAGTTTGGATATCAAACAGCATTGTAGCAAAGTAGTATGAGCAGTCACTCAGAAATACTGCATACAAATCAGTTTGAATAAATGCATATTAGAGTAACTGTTGACTGATTTCAAAACAAGTAAACCATTAATCTTTCCTTTTGTATTACCAATATAATAAAAGAAAACAAAATCCCAAATATCATTTTAAATAATTTTGCCTTCATAATTAACATAGTCTTGCATACAAACAGGTTAATGCCCCATATGAACATCTCTCTTTCTTTTCCTCCCAGGCCAAATTAATGAAGCAGCAGCGGTGTGCTTACTTCAGGAGCATGTGGAATCTTCTTGAGCTGTCTATCATCTTACTGAGCTGGAGCACCTTGGCCATCTACATTAATAGGACCCTGCTTGGGAACCGTGACATAACCTACTACCAAAATCACAAAGACCAGTAAGATAATCCATGCCTGAAAAACCTGAGGTCCAACCTTACATTTATCTCGCATTCTATGACAATTGTCAAGCAAACACCTTTAATGGCGTACAAGTTGTGCAGTTCGCTTTATATTGTGCTTAGGTCTTTACTTTCTAATGCTCATTATCAATGCTAGAGGCATTAGGGCTATGGCATTAATATTCATTTCTGTATAAATTGTTGTAACCTGATACCTAGTAATCCTATAATTTGAATGATCCTCTGATATTTCCTTTAGAGCCAACTTGACGTTCAAATTTGTGATTTTCAGTGAAATGTCTCAACAACTTTTGGATAGATTTTGCTAAAATTAGGATGAATTTAATGCTAGAAATGTACCATGTTAACATTCTCTACTAAGATGTTGAACAATTTACACCTTTAAACTTTTCAGCATTTTTATTTAAGAGCATGTTAGCATGCTAGCATGTTAGCATCACATCAAGTTTAATAGAGCCTGTAACATGGCTGTAGACACTTTTGGCACATTTCCACTGCAGCGGGGTAGCCCCGTTTAAGCATCCCTAAGCGTCCTCGCTCAGGCCTCGGGCTGCTTCGCTGGCCGTCCGAGGCCGTGGCGCATTTCCATTACAGTTTAGTACCTGGGGTAGCAACGCAGTGTAGGCGGGGCGATCGGCTTTTTTTTTCACATTTCGAGTTGTTCCGTCGAGCTCCCGCTGGATTTTATCATCCCCAATGAGATGTAGGCACGTCGTCACCTCCTCGGTCGACCACGGTGTGCTTTTCTTTGACGATGCCATCTTTTTAGCTCCTCCGTTTACAAAAATGCTGTGTATAAAAATGCTGCAAGCTTGCTTCTAGAAATGCGACGCTAGGGATGATCTCGCGCGTGATCTCGCGACGATTCTCTCTGACCAATCAGCATTCGAGAGTGTTGACGTCACTAGTTCAGCCCTGGCCCTGGCCTGATAGAACCACCATTTTATGGGGCCGGAAAAAGAGGGAAAAAGTACCCGCTAGCCGGTGCTATGCTATATGGAAAGGCCACCAAAAACTGGCCTGGCCGCTTGAGGACGATTAAGGACGCTTAAACGGGGCTACCCGCTGCAGTGGAAATGCGCCATTGGTGTCTTGTTGTGTAATTATTTGCTTTCATCTTGACTTCTGTAATGATTCAGTGTCATAAATAATAATGTACTATTTTTCTCCTATTTGTGATGGTCGGATCACATTTTCACTGTGTACACAGATTTGCTAATTTTTACGAGACAGCCTCAGCAGACTCATTGCTCCAATATATGATCGCCTTCCTAGTCCTGCTCTCCACCTTCAAACTGTGGCACCTGCTCAGACTGAACGCCAAGATTAACATGCTCACCGCTGCACTGCAGCGCTCCTGGAGTGACGTATCCGGATTACTTCTGGTCATTGTGGTCATGTTCGTTGCTTACTCCATTTCAGTATGTATTTTCCCTTTACCTCCACCTTTCCCTCACACAAAGATCAGAGTCAAGTCTGGCTCTTATTTAATTCACTGTTAAGCATGTTAAGTAATGTGGGGTTTAAATAATACTATGACATGGATTTTTTCTCAAGATGTTAAAACATTTGTATTACTTTTGAAGTCCTGTATATCCCTGGCTCTGTTACTAAATTAAGGCACTTTAAAAAAGGGAGTTCAGTTTAAAATTCTTAAATTGTATTTAGTTCACCCGGTACAGTAGGAGGGTGAGTACAATATGTTTCCTTGGATCTACTGACATTTTAAATACATTTATTAAAATAATGACCATGTGTATTGGGGTTATTGTGTAGTGATGGTGCTTTGGGAGGTTGCACTTAATATATTGACACATTAAATGTTTTCTAATTTATAGTACATGTTTTCTATGGTTAAAATGGCAATATATGAATGACCAAACATCAGTCCATTACATCCAAATGTATATATTAAATTAAATCAGAAAGTCACGATTTCAGACATTCCTTTTGTTGATGTAATGGTTTCTCTTTCTTCAGAGCAACGTGATTTACGGCTGGAAGGTATCCTCATATAAAACTTTGACAGATGCTCTCCTGACCCTCATCAGTTTGCAGATAGGGATCTTTAATTACAACGAGGTATACAAACTCTTCCCACTACTCACAGAGTTGCAATGGAAAATACTAACAAAATACTGTTCAAAAGTTTGGAATGACCTGTTATATAGATATGTTTTTCTTTCTTATAATAATAACCACTTATACACTTTTATAATAATATAATATAATTCAGATACCAAATGTATTACTTAAATGTAACACAGTTTTAGCCCCAAAAGAAGAACGTTATGATTCAGTGTTGTAGGACAATGGATACCAGCTACCAGCTGCAGTTCACTCAGTGGTTAGATTGAGTGGGTTAAAAAACCTTCATTTTATAATATGTTCAGCTCGAATTCCTTTATCTAATTTAGATTGTGTTGAGTGTACCTTCTATTTATATTGTACAACATGTCTGTCGATCCAGTCCATCTGGTTGTATTTATTACTCTGCACTTGACACTGAAACAGTTCCCATTCAAAAGAGTTTATTTAACCAATGCTGTTTTTTTTTTATCTCTCTCTGGCCTTTAAATGGTCCCATACCCTTTATACAAAAACACATCTTTGTCAGGGGTACTTATTTCAACCTTAAAGCATAAAAGGGGATATCTTCTTAGCCATCGGACTGTACCCAATCAAGCTTTTGATGCAGGCAATTCAAACTTTGGAATTGTTGTAACTCATGAGGGCAAACTGCTGGATGACTAACCATGTGCATGAATTGAGCTTTGTTCTGTATTATTTGAAACTGACTGATGAATCTGATGCACTGTTTGCCAGGTCTTGGACAACACCCCCTTGCTCGGTGGAATACTCTTTGGATCCTGTATTCTGTTCATGACCTTTGTGGTGCTCAATCTTCTCCTATCAGTGATTCTTGTTGCATTCCACCAGGAGCAAATATATCACAAGGTAACACCTATCACATACTGTATGTGTTGTTGTTGTTGTTGTTGTTGTTGTTGTTGTTGTTGTTGTTGTTGTTGTTGTTGCTGCTGTTGTTGTTGTTGTTGTTTAACTAATCAAGGTTTTTCGACTGAAATAATACATTCTAAAAGACTAAAGTATATCTTTGTCAAAATATTTTAGAGCAGATTATACTTTTTATGGCATGCAGAATAATTTGCTAACTGTTTACAGCAGGTATATGCTAATATTCTAGTAAGGGAGTTCCCTAGAACCCTATTTTTAAGAAAGAGCATGCCATTTACAGTTAAGGCTAAAGCCACCTTGATGAAAGTGCTGGTGGGCCTAAAACAAAGATTAATGCACAGAAAAAAATTGTTATCTGGCAAACAGTTCAATAATGTCATTTCTGGCCTTAGCATGCAGTGTTTTCCGCCCGAAAAACATACAAAGAAGAAGCCTAAGGGACATAACTGTACATCTATCAATAAACAGAGCCAATATGAGATTCAGTACATTCACCATCTGGTCAGAAACATAAATTCCAGATCAATTATATTGTTGCTCTCACGCGTCTGTATGTGCAACGAGGCAAAATATCATATCACTTTGAAATGTACGTGTCAGTCTTTGATGCTACCAAGGCCAAACATATTCATAGTCATGCTGCACAGCCCAAAAGCAAGGATGGGATTCAAACATTTCAACAAGCAATTAACAGACCTTCTATGGAGGTCATATAGTTTCTTGACTACAAATACATCCATGTGAAAGGGATGGAAATGCATTAAAATGCCAGCTGCCTCAGTGTGCCTCCTTAATGCTGGATCCTGCTGTCTAAGGTACAAGGCTGAATTCAATGTTACCCAGTGATCTCCGGAGCTTTCACTTCCTCATTATGCTTTCTCACACTAAGTTCATATGCTGCCAAGTCCAGACCCTTGTCAATCTTTACAGCCAAGAGAACAGTGTGAACATATTAATGGATCTGACTCATTTCAACGTCCTGTCCTAGGTTGACAATTCCTATAGAAGACTTGGCTATTGTAAAAGCGGCTGAAGGTTGACACTGCACACTTTTACTTTGCATTTGTTGAATTGGATATAAGTTCTTCAACTAGCATTTTAATCTCTAAGAGCTGAGGTTTAGTTTGGAGTAGGCTCACCATCACATAATACTGAAATTGCACCAGAATGTGTAATTTAGTAAAACAACAAATAAATCAGTTTTCATGCTTCAGAAACATAGCTGAAAATTATTCTGCAACATTTGATGGTTGTGGATGGAGCTGCAAAGCGTTCACTATGAATTAAATACACGATAAATGATATGCTATACATCCTAAACCTTACCATAAGTCGAGAGAAACATTTACATTTAACAATCGTGGCTTACCTGTCAAGCGTAACCACTGCAGGGGGCAACTCAACTGGTTGCAAAAAAGGTTTGATTGTGTTGAAGTCTATTGATTTATACAAAATAGTATCACAAGTTAGGTTGTTTTGGCATTGCTACCGTGTAAGTGACATGTTCCGACCACTGCATTATCCAGTTCCTCGTCAAAGTATGTTTCAAAATTCATAAACATTAATTGCGACATTTCTATCACTTTAAAATGCCTTTTTCATTATTTGATTGTGCTTAACTTATATCTCTTATGTGCATTTCCTATATATAGTCTATGGCAACGTTGTGTTAGCTGTTATTCTTTTTCCCCTTGTGTGTCTGTGTGTTATCATGGAAAAATATTCTCCTAGAGACACCTGCTGTATCGAGACTTCCACAGAGGAGGCTTTGTTTACCTCACCTGCGGTTCTGAAGACAGATCAAGCTAATGCGATAGCATCATAGGAAACGTTATAGTTGTGTAGTTGAGATCAAATTGAAGGCTGAGTTTGAAGATGATGTTGTAGAAAGCGGATAAGGGACCATTTCTCCCCCCCCCCCCCCCCCCCCCACACACACACAAACTATAAACCCCTTGATCAAATGGGTGTTAGAGCTGGTATGGTGTGACCCAATTGCAAGATGGTCTCTAGATTAACTCAACACCCTACGAAGATATCTGGCAGTTCTTGAACCTGCTGAGAGGCCGGGGGTCTGTGATTTTCTGAGGAGTGAGGGGACATTTGTTCTAAGTGTGGTTAGTCTAGTAATGCCTCATGTTCTGTAATTTGTTTTAGATTAAAGCTGTGATGTTTAATACAGCTTTTAATAAACACTCCCTGCTCGATATTACACATGAAATTACTGTAATTCAGTTGCATTTAATTGGAAATGGATCTCCAAGCCTCTCTTCATTTCCAGGATGAAAGAAGTTTTCCTTTTATACACAAGTAATGATACACCTGCAGTAAATGAAACACAATTGTTCCGTTGTCATTCTTTGTGGGCTTTTATGTGTACTGAATTGCGCTCCAATTTTGCGATGTTGGTTTTTCACATTGTCTTGAAGTACATTTAATGTTCTGAGTGGTTAGAGGTGTCAAGACCATCTCTGCAATATTTCTTATCACTTCAAACATGATTGTGTAATCTGTTCTCTCTTTCCCAGCCCTCAGACGAGGAGGAGATTGTCGACCTGATGCTGAAGAAAATCTGCAGTCTTTTCGGGATCCCATATGAAAATACAAATGAAACCACAGGGCCTGATCTGAACAAGGCTGATGAATCGACCATTAATAACAGCAAAAATATCCTTAACAATTCCTCAATTGATGTTAATGTTTTTTAGACAGCTGACGATTCAGTTTAGAAAATGCACCAATATCAACAAGTTAATTTATAATTCCTTGCATTTATTATAGCGCTTTTCCAGTGCTCAAAGGGCTTTACAGATACACACATTACACATATTTTTTTATACATGCAATGGTCACTGTGGACAATACCCACAGGAGCAGGTGAAGGGTCTTGCCCAAGGACACACCGGCTTTACAGACGCAGCAGCGGCGGGTTTCACCCCTTGATCTGATGATCATTGCACAGCGCACTGCACCACACTGTCCATCTTCACGCCTTGAAGTCATCGAGGCGCTTTTACAAGTACACATTGATATCATACATGTACTGTGGACATTACCCACAGGAGCAAATCCGGGTGAAGTGTCTTGCCCAAGGACACAACGGCCTGACGCAGTGGCGGCAGGAGCGGGTTTCGAACTGGAGTTCCCCAGCACCCCCTTGATCTGATGATCACAGACCACTGCGCCACCCGTCCCCTAATTTGTTCTTGGTTGTTACCTTACCTAATTAAAGAGAAAGTTACACACTTTAGTATAACAATATCTCCAATTGACAAATATGTATTGAGAAGTAATCTTGATAACTTCTCAATATGGTTTCATCTGGTGAAACAGTGCAGTAGGAAACTGCTCACACTCTTTACATGGTAAAAAAAAAAAGGTTATCTTACATACACACATGCATATATATTGTTAAAAGGCTTGATAGTATAAACATGGAGCAGTCAAAGGCACTGTATGGAACCACAATGATTAAATACTCTGATCGGATCAGTCAATTGTCCAGAGTAGTCTTCATATCTACAAGTATATGAGGCAAAAGGTTTAGTGTACCTCATACTCTATTAAAAAAATTAAACAAAAAAGTTTGAATGTTAACTTGGTATTACCTTGTAAAATAAAAGCATGTTGTATAACTTCGTACCTAAATACATCATAAAGATTTTAGTTGAACAGAAAGCAAAAATACATATATGGTTTTTTGTTATGCTTTAATGGATAATTGTTATCGTTTTATATGTAAACAAAGTATATTATGCATATATGTGTTTGTGAGAATTGTAACATGTAATGTGTTTGGTAAATTAAAGAGCAGCAAGACAATATTACTCACCTTGTCTTTTTGTCAGTCCCCTGTACAGTTGATGTGTGCCAACAGCCATGGTTACTGTGGCAACAACAAGCCTGACATCCACTCTCTCAGAATACAGAGTAATCAGCAGTGAAGCAAACGCATTCTAAAAAAAAGTCAGTCAATTACAACATGATCTAATTTCATGCTTTGCACTGCATGAGCAGAAACAGCAGGGCACATATCAGTTGGTTACCTCATTAAAGTGTGAAGTTTGGATGCTCCTTCTTCTGACAAATGAAATGCAGAAATGGTCTTGTTTTGTTACTGCTTCAAAAAAATACACATATTTTGCAACGTGAAGCCTTTCTGATGCGACAGTAAGATGTCCTATTTACATAAACGGTACATCAGAGCAACCCATCCGGGTACTTTCCCGTTATGGACGCGCCCCTTTTTGGAATCAAACACTCAACAGACAAAATTAAGAATACCTTGCATTTTTTTTATCTACAAGAAGCCAAATTATGATGATCACTCAGGAAGACAATTAAACAATGTCATTGGAGATAGAAGATTGGTGTTGATATAAAGTTAAATTAAAAGCAATAGGGTATCGATCTCCTGCCAGTCTGCTGGCAAGTGGCAGGCAGCAGGCTTACACTTAAACTGGTATTACCCTGGCTTCTCAGTGTTTTACATTTTAATTACTTTTACTACTTTGACTTTTGACACTACAAATGTTTACTTTGATGATTGACGTTGACCTTATATAGTAGCGTATAGTATTGACTGACCGGTTCCCATTGATTACGAACTCCATCCTCTCTGTGGAGGCCTGACGCCCCAGATATTTTATTTTTTCGTCCTTTTTTTAAGTCAAAGTATAGAACTTTGGATCTTAAAGTTGTTAAACTTGCAATACACAACACTGAAGCTGTGAAGGCATGAAATAAACGCTTACTGGAAAGTGGGCAGGGCCGTTATTTCACCATGCAGTGACATAGGGCTGCTTTCATCTGTAAATACAGCTATGTTATGCAGTGGATTGTAAGCAGTGACGCTGTTATCAATTTAATAAATATGCACTTGATTACACGCCATTGTTTCCCTGTGAAGGAACCATGAGATACATGTAATGTAGGTCTTTCTATGGTACACCACTTACGTACAAGACTGTCAGTAATGATGAGCCACGATCAATATTGTGCTGCTGTCAGCATCCCACTAATGACAGAAGGTTAAAGCACTTGAATGTTTTCCAGTACCCATTATAGATTTTTCTTCACAGCATGTTATCAATAATGTTGCCTTGTCTTTGGAAAAAGAATTCTTGTATATTTTTCTACAGTTTGGAAATCTTGTGTCAGACAAAAGTTGTGTGTGTGATGCAAGTGAAACTTCCCCATTAGTTCTGCATAGGAGGATCTATCGGTGTTATATTACAGAAACTACACATAGTACCTATTTGGCTAATTAATGAGGCTTCCTGACCTGAACAGTGCACTGAGAAAAAGGATTAAAAACATCAACAACATTTCACCTATAATGTGACTGTTAAATATGTAGTTTATAATACCATGGGTATAATTAATATGCATCCCCAACTCTGCTGGGAAGGCTTTGCAAAAGATTTTAGAACCAAGCTGCAGTGATTTGCATTTTGGCGTGCTTTGGATGAGCTTGGGGTGAGAGCTCTCCGCAAACCATATGATTATAAACTGCGCTTTGTATGCATTAGGGAATTGCCATGTTGAAACTGAAAAATGGCTACCCAAACCTTTCCAAGTTATTTTGGAAGAACTGTGGAGACATTCAATTCAGAATCATCATAATCAAAAACATCATTTATTCCAGTGGATAATTAGGTTTCATGACAGTTGCACCACTTTAGAATAAAGGAATAGATATTATATAAACAAAAGAAGGTGAAGAAAAACTAGCAATACAAGTCCTTGTAGTGACTGGGACACAACTCTTTAGGCACAGGAACAAGGCAGGATTGCTTCCTTAAAACAGGGACCCTCTGAAGACTCATGGTGAAGACATGCATGTTGATTCTCTTGGTGCAATCCCTGTATACCCAAACCGCCCGGAAGCCATCAACGGAAATGTTTCAAAAGTTGTTTATGAAAATGTTCCGTGAAAATCCCATTGATACAAAAGGCGTTGTTGTCAGGTATATCCTGATATAGCCATGTCTCTGTAAAGCACATTATACTACGCTACGAAATTCCGTGTGACTCCTAGCTAACGCCGTTAGCTTGTCCATTTCATTATCCAGTGAAGTTAAAGCTCACCTATTATGCTATATTTGAACAATATATTATAGGGCCATATCTATACAAAACATGTCTCTGGAGTGTTTTGCTCAAAATACCAAGCAGATCACCCATTGTAGCATGCCTCATACCCCTCTATTTCAGCCATGTTACTAAGGTTCCACACCACATCAAGCATTATTTCTGAAACAGTATGGAGCTTTCCGGGGAAAGAGCTGGAAATCCAATCGTTGGCAAGGTCCCTACCAGGTGCTTCTCGTCACTCAGACAGCGGTCAAGGTCGCCGAGAGAGCTTCGTGGGTCCACGCCAGCCACTGCAAGGTCGTAGTCACAGGAAAGGAGAAAGGGTAGAAGCAGACGACAACAAGTGACGTGTCCTAGTCACCAACGGAAGACGACAACAAGTGACGTGTCCTAGTCACCAACGGAAGACGACAACAAGTGACGTGTCCTAGTCACCAACGGAAGACGACAACAAGTGACGTGTCCAAGTCACCACCAGCACCACACTTGCACTACATACACCAAAATACACTACACACAAGGTGTCACGAGCGAGTGCCAGCTGAGCGGTTCCATATGCTCTCTGGTTCCTCGTTTGTGTTATTGGTGTGCGGAGTCTGACTGTCCGTGTCACAAAATCGACCGAGGGAATACACACACACACACACACACCCCATGGAGCATTCCCGCCTCGTGATGAGGGCTCGCCTGGAGAGACGACAACGCAACCGTGAGCAATGTGAATGCTACTGTAGAGCCTGGACAATCATACAATGGTTCCTCTGCATACTTGCCATGATAGTTGTGTTAGGACTAGTCCTATATTTTAATGTATCCATGGTCAGCATACAGCATGTCAGCCAAAATTGAGGTATCTAAGAGGTACATGGGGAAAGCAGGGCGAAAAGCAGGGCGAACCACATGGGTCGAGGGGCTCGTCGTCAAGACAGGGATTGGTAACATTACTCTAAGGGATGGAGAAGATAGCACAGTGCAGTTAGACCCGTGCCACTACATGCATTGCCCCGACCCTAAGAAACTGGGGTGGGCAGACGCCTACATATGCTATGTCGAGAGTGACAGTCATACCGCCACTCACTGCTCGGGGGCTGGACTTTTGTTTTATGGACTACCGCGCACACCGATTGGGGTTATACCTTATGGGACGACAAAACAAACATCAAAGGGAGATTGTCTATCTCCAAGGTCAATTCATCGAGCCCGTTATCCTGTTGCAACTACAGGCTGCCCAGATATCAGACAGGGGTTATTATGTTGTCTGTATGTATGTATCCGGCGCCGACCCGTGTGGCACATTTTACATAGACATTGCGCCCAAAACTCAGACCCCCGAAAAGGGTAAGCAACCTTTGACGCAACTGTTGCCATCCATAGGTACATCTACATTTCTAAAATGTAATCTATACATAGGCAATAACGACCATAGCAACATTGATGTGGTTCAGACCAGTAATGGGATCACCGGTAACGTCTGGTGGCACACTCTGAGATCATTCTTGCAGGCCGCAGGACAAAATGGGTCATGTTATGCATGCACCCTTTTCCCCCAGGACTCATCAATGTCCGTGCCAGTTCGTCCGCGCTCTCTGAACCAGGTTGAACACCTCTGCGTGTTTATGGCTCTGACAAGGCCCATCAAGGGTGAAGACCGCGTAACCGAGTGGCGTTATGCTAGGCAGCTTCCCCCACCATGCAGTAATCATTTCATTTCATTTCATTTCAAACCTTTATTTATACAGATAAATCCCATTGAGATCATTGATCTCTTTTTCAAGGGAGACCTGCTCAAGTAGTTCCACATGAAACATAAAAACATAAACAGAACAACAAAAGGACATCATACAGCATCATTTACATACTTATCCACATAAACAGGTACCAATAGCTTCCGAGTGAGTAGTATCCAACCAAGCTTTAAAAACATTTAGTGGCACCAGATTGTTCAGTTTCCATTTAATTTGCAGACTATTCCAAGACAGAGGAGTTGTGCGCATCTAAAAGCTGTCTTCCCTAAGACAGTCCTAGCAGTTGGCACATTTAATAAAACTACAGCATTCGATCTCAGGCAGTAGCCACTTACAATTCTCCGTGAGATCAGGGAGCAGATATAAGATGGAAGTTTACCAGTGACTGAGCCTCCGTACAGTTAGTGAAAGCAAACCAGCCCTTGCATACAGGGTACAGTGATGGGTTAATGCTTTACAGTTTGTCACAAATCTTAGTGCACTGTGATATGCAGCATCTAACTTGACCAGGCAATTGGCAGGTGTATTCATATACAACAAATCACCATAGTCCAGCACAGGTAAAAAGGTCACAGTGACTAGCCTTTTCCTGGCCTCAAGCGAGAAACAGGACTTGTTTCTCAAAAAGAACCATAGCCTAACCCTCAGTTTTTTTAGCAGGTTATTGACATGAAGTTTAAAAGAGAGACAATCATCAAGCCAGATACCAAGGTATTTGTAACAGGCAACAACTTCAAGTTTTGTTCCTTGCGTAGTTACAATATCTAAAACAGGCTCTGGTGTCTTTTTTGCTTTTGAAAAGAGCATTACCTTGGTTTTATCCACATTTAAAAGAAGCTTTAATTCAGAGAGCTGAGTCTGAATAGTGTTAAAAACAGCCTGTAATTTAACAACAGCCTCCTTAATGGTGGGACCTGCACAATACATCACAGTATCATCCGCATAAAAATGTAAAGTAGCTTCATCCACATTATCACCTACGCTGTTAATATATATGGAGAATAAAAGTGGTCCTAAAACAGAACCTTGTGGTACACCATTAGAAATGTTTAACCACTCAGAAGACAGTCCATCAAAATGAACACATTGGGACCTTTCAGAGAGGTAGTTCACAAACCACCCCACTGGATGGCAGGATATGCCAATACTGAGTAGCCTCTGCTTTAAGATGCGATGATTAACGTGTCAAACGCTTTGGAAAGGTCAATAAATAGAGCTGCACAACTCTGCTTATTATCTAAAATACTAGTAATGTCATTTACCACTTTCATTGTTGCAGTGATGGTGCTGTGTTTCTTTCTGAATCCTGACTGATGTTTAGACAGGATATCATTTATACATAAAAACTCCTTTACTTGTTCACTCACAAGTCGTTCGAGCACCTTAGCCAGAACTGACAATTTAGAGATTGGCCTAAAGTTATTTAAAATAGTTGCCTCCCCTCCTTTCAGTAAAGGCAAGACATAAGCAGACTTCCATACTTTTGGAATTGTATTTGTGCTGAGGGAGAGGTTAAAAAGAGAAGTAAGAGGTGGAGCAATAAAATCTGCAGCTATCTTTAAAAAGAAAGGTTCTAAGTTGTCCGGGCCAGCCGGTTTCCTAGGATCTAACTTGGATAATGCTTCATGAACAATACCAATAGTTAAAGGAGTAAAACTGAAAGGGTTTTCCAGACCACATTGTTCAGAGTCATGGATTGGAGCGTTCACAGAAGCAGAAGTACAGTCAGTGACAGAATCAAACAGAGAGCCACAAGACACAAAATGCTTATTAAAGCAATTTAGCATAGTAGCCCTGTCTGATATAGTGCCAGATGCTGTGGTAAGGCACGGAGGTAGCTCATTTGGGATATCACCAGTGGAAATCGATGTTATGGCTTTCCAAAATTTCCTAGGATTATTCAGGTTTTCTGTGGTAACTGACAAATAGTACTTTGATTTAGCACTTTTTATTTGAGATGTGAAGCTATTTCTTAGCTGCCTAAAACGTAGCCATTCTACCTCTGAGCCAGATTTCCTAGCCTTAGCCCAAGCATTATTTCTCTCATGAAGGTGAGATGTCTATCTATAATTTTCATAAAACCAAGATAAAAATAAGACCATGCAGTTTCTACATCAGCACACAGATTGTTTTTAACCCAATCAAAATCAAACAGATCATGTAAAAAACCCTGCTCCACAAAGTGTTTTTTGTCTCTCTTTGTGATGACACGTGGTTTAACCTTTTGGACCTTAGTGTCCCTAATTGTGGCTACAACACAGTAGTCACTCACATCATTAGCAAATACTCCCACAGATGAGTATTTATGTGGAACATTTGTTAAAATTAGATCAATTAAGGAGGATTTATTTGGGGACTTAATATTTGGGCGAGTAGGACTGTCTATAATCTGGGTAAAATTCAAAGAGGTACACAGGTTTTTAAAATCCTCTGACACAGAAGTTAACCAGTCCCAAATAAAATCACCAAGCAGCACTATTTCCTTGTAGGAAAGTTGTGATAACAGTTTTGCCAATGACGATAAAGAGTCCTTGACAGCCGAGGGGGCCCTGTAGCAGCCCACCACCATGACCTGTTGACCCTTTGTTACCTCAATATTCACGGCTAAAAATTCTAGCTGTTTACTAACAGATTTGGAAACCATATTAGTTACACAAAACTTATTTTTCACATAAATGGCAACGCCACCACCTTTTTTAGGCCGGTCAGTATGATATACACTGTAATCATTTATGTAAATGTCAGAGGCCAAAATTGATTTATCTAGCCACGTTTCTGATAAGACAATGACATCAGCCGAAATCGGTCTAACTCCCCTTTGCGTGCATCTACGTTTGATACCACATACGCAAAGTATCAACCCGTCAGCCATGGCACCCCAGTCATTTGAGAGGGATGAAACACAGCCTCTGCATCCAGAGAGTGTACCACAAAACGTCTCTTACACCACCTTATTTTTTCCTAGGCACTACTACTGGTTGTACTCGTATCCTACGGAACACGTGCAGTTACGGTGCTTACAAAATCTCGTATTGTCGCAAATTCGGTGCCCCTGGAAGAAACGTAGCATTCCCTGATGTTAACCATATTTCCCTCCAACTGGCCTGGCCCAGTGATGCTGGGTTTAGCGCGCCACAAGATTACGTTTGGTTGTGCGGCGACAAGCTCTATCAAGTTATGGCTCCCCTCTGGATAGGTACATGCACTCTAGTGGATTTGAATCCAGCAGTCACTGTCCTCACGTCCTTAATGTACACGACACATCATTACCCAGAGTTCCAACATCCCGACCACCACAAGGTAAAAAGAGATCTGACGTCCGCTGGAGCTAAATTCGTTGACGGCCTGTTCCCATGGTGGGGTACAGTAAACAATGCCCATAAAATAGATACCTTACACGTCCGGCTAGAGAACCTCACTTACGAGACGATGCAAGGCTTCCAGGCATTGCCCCCATTCATAATAGCCTCTAGGAACATGCTCATGCAGCACCAATTTGCTCTTGACCTTTTGTTCACCTCAAAGGGTGGCCTGTGTCATGTGATCGGTGACTCCTGTTGCACTTACATTCCCGACGCCACCAAGAACATCACTGACACCGTGCTGCATCTCAACGACCTGTTAGCCGACATGAAAGCGGATGACATATCCAACGCAGGTGGCTGGGACTGGTGGTCCTGGCTTACATCAGGCGGGTGGGAAGCATGGCTGGCTAGGATAGTTACACCCCTGGCGATAATTTTTGGCCTATTAATCAGTTGTACCTGTTTGATTATCCCAATACTGAAGAAATACGTTTCCAGCATGGTATCCTCAGCTTTCGTTCAGTATACTGCTATTCCATTACACGACAATCCTTTGCGCCACAGTGAGATAGACCAGCTAGAATCAGAAGAGTCTGATTCCGACACTACAATATAATCATGTGTACCCTCCTCTCTTATGCTTACATTATATTGGAGTCTGTCCTCCACAAAAACAGCCAGTTTTCTATGATATATTTGCGATGTGTTTACTTAAACCAGCGATGGAGTGTATTCATTGATGTGTTATATCAGTCTATCCTGTCATTTGTTTTTTTATTGATCAAGTATGATCAAAAGGGGAGAATGTAGTGGACATTTTTATTATATCCTTATATGCTTAAACCAAATGCTTCTCAAACCATTGTA
Source organism: Pseudochaenichthys georgianus (assembly GCF_902827115.2). Classification (NCBI taxonomy): domain Eukaryota; kingdom Metazoa; phylum Chordata; class Actinopteri; order Perciformes; family Channichthyidae; genus Pseudochaenichthys; species Pseudochaenichthys georgianus. The sequence continues at coordinate 13,339,543 of NC_047523.1, forward strand.
AAACACCTATATCATTTCCTGAGATGTGCTGTTTTCTTCTCATACTCTACTTTGGGTTTATTCCCAAGCGCTTCAAGGCCACAGAGCTGATTTGGCTACTGGGTTGAGACTCACACAAAGTCACACAAGAACTTCCCTACTCGTTATGCTATCTACAGCTCAAGGACAGGTGTCTAATAACAATATGTGACTGTGTGAAGACAGATTTCTGAACTTCCCACTCTTTCTTGTATATAAGCTCTGCTACCATATTGTACTGCGAACACTCACGCAGACTATCCTATACTCTGAATGACCTGTGTCTATTTTTATTGTATCTTATGTATTTGAAGCTTCAAATAAACCATTTATTTGTTTTGATCACTTTGACTTGTACTCTCCACAGTGTTGGGTCAACAAAAGCTATGGACACTGTCTTAGAATACCATGCGCTCCTATTCAAACTGAATAACTGTGTGTTTGTCTGTGAGCGTGGGTGCTGTGTTTCTCTTTTCTATGACTGGGTTGCAATTAATTAAGAGTCTTTGTCAAACCACAAGGGAGGAGGAGAAGGTCTTTGAAAGGAAGTAAACAACAAAGTGGAGGACAAGGGTTAGTCATATTTACATATAGCATAACCTCTAGGGAGCAGTTGAAAAAACAGAGCATATGGATCTGTTATAAAACACAGAACTCTGCACACTGCCTGGTTAGTCTTCACACAACTACATACAGGCCAATCAAACCATCCTCAACTGCCCATAATGTTGTAGCATATATAAAACAATGCTTATTAAACATGCAGGGAAAAGCATTGCGTAAATAATTAGTCAAGCAAGTCAACTAATGCATATTCTCCATAGCTTTGTTTCAAAGAGCTTACTCTTTCCATACACAGACCCTAACATATTCTAAGCAAGGAAACCACTTGCAACTGACTGAGGCAGTGGCAATTATGGCTATCCATATTAAGAGGTAGCACACATCTTAACACATGCGTCATTTCAACTATGGTGGCAGTCATATAATAAAAAACTTGAGAGGCCCTATCTATAATGGACACCTTGGAAGAAGACCAGCTTTAACACGACCATTTTGTGTTTCATGTGAATACACACCAATGCAAACAATTTTAGGAATATTATATTTAATTTCTGCTAATAGATACCATTAGCCTTTTGAAGCCTGCCCATGGGGTCTGGGGACATAATTACACAGCTTTGCAAAGTGGTGGGCGTTGTGAAAGTGTATTTTTCCAACCAACTCCGTAGAATTCGGAACATGATTCTGACGTTTGACCTGAATAAGAGACCAGGTGTGATCATTACTTTCCATTACTCAGGCTCAATCAAAAGCTCCGTCCAACAAACCCTAATCCACCACATTCCAAATGTTGCATATAAATGAGACATTGTGGTTAAATAAGTGGCCAGTCTATGCATCAGTATGGATACCAGAGCTCAGATAATTGCCTTCAGTTCTCAAGAAGTGCCTTTTTCACAGGAAACCCATCACCCTTTAACTTTAAAGACACCCTGTTGATTACCACTGGATGAAGATAGCTACTAGCTAGAGAAGAACAGTTATCAATATACAACAAATTGTGACACAGTTGTGTGGACTATTGGTATGGAAGCATATCACATTTTATTTTATACTCACCCTGCAGTGAATATCAGGATGTCTTCATAAGTCTTAGCCTTCTGACAGGCCTCTGCTGCCTTTAAGTAATTAATCTTAACAAAAACCAAGCAGCCTTTTATCTATATTGTAATTGCTTAGGTTACACAACTGTGGCTGTCCCCACTGTCTAGACAGGCATATTGATAAGATAATCAAATAATTACAAGTCTAACAACAGTGTGGCCTAATTCATCTTTAAAAGTGTTTTTGAATCGTACCCTCAACCAAGGAAAAAACAGATACTCCTGACCAATGCGATGTCTTAATTTGGATACTCTCCTTTGTCGTAAACGGTGAAGACTTTGGCAGTGTATGAATATTCCTTGCGTAGCGTCGTCTGAAACCACACACAGATGCTGTGCCCTAAACCGGAAGTAACAGTCATTACTGTAAGCCAATAATATTAACAATGGCTTCTTTTGGAGCATATTATAGCAGTGCATTTATTTAAACAAATAGAAGACCCACATATATTTCTATTGTGCTTTATACACTGGAACAACCAAAATCATGGCCGGTCACTCCACTTCCACTACTGCTGTGAGAACACTATAAGAATGTAGTCTTGTCTGGTTGTGTTTACCTTGTGTGATAGTTAGTACAGTAACATTCAGTAAACCGACTTACCGATTTAGTAGCAGTTAGTTAAATCTAGTGATCTGTGATGTACAATATAGTTTTTGTACATAGTTTGGTGGCCTTGAAGAGAGGCAACATTGTTTTCAGGTGAATTCTAACACAATATTGTTTAGTTTTAGTTGACAGTTGATTACAAAAACAAAACAGCACATCAAATAGTTTTTTGAAAACATTAAACATTTATATTCAGTTATCAGGGTAGTGGGAATGGAGGAAAATGAGGGAAATTAAAGGGAAGATAAAAACAAATAGCACAGAGAAAAACAGCCTTTATCACATACTGTATATGTGATGTGATGTACATGTACAAAATAAGGCATGTACAATAACAATCATCTTTTTACAACAAGAAAGGCATTCAATGTACTAACAAATACACATGCACAAAGCACACACTTCACTTTTAAGAAGCCACCAAATGAAGCCTTTCACAGAAGTCACAATAGTTGATTGCCAAAAAAGTCGTCATTTAAATGCTGCATTATTGTTGCATTTGATGGGCCATATAAACTGTTATCCTATGTTGTGTCCTTGCTTACAAGCAGTAGACATAGCAAGTGAATCCACAGATGTAAGCAGATCACAGGTAAGGTAATATAAAACACAAATACAAACATGCAAAGCTGTTGATGTTTATCTTCAGAAATGTGGGCTGACTTTCCAAGCACGCACATTGGGACACCATGACACTTATTTGTTCTAAAGCAACAATTCATTGGGATGCATCATGACGGAAACTGTGATCAGCTGGAATTGTAGTTAAGGCAACCAAAGAGTAAGAAACGTTGGATTGGATTGGATATACTTTATTAATCCCCATGGGGAAATTGTTTCTCTGCATTTGACCCATCCTAGTGTTAGGAGCAGTGGGCTGCCATTTTGAACAGCGCCCGGGGAGCAGTGTCTTGCTCAGGGACACCTCGGTAGCACTTGGCCGGGACTTGAACTGGTGACCTTCCAGTTGCCAAGCCAAGTCCCTATCGACTTCGCCACCACCGCCCACCACCGTTACGTATTGTAACCCTTGTCATATTAGCACATGCGGAGCCCTCTACTGGACTCTATGGGTACTACCTTACCCTGCGAGCATTCTCCCACTGAGACTTCTGTAGACGTAGCCGGGCTTGGGCGGGCCTACCTGAATGCGCGCGCATCACATCATATAAAAGGAGGCCTCGCCTCCTGACTATCATCCTACACCTCTCTTCAGCGAGCGGAATAGGACAGACAGTGCCCTGAGTACGTAACCCAACGTTATATCTCTCACAGGCTCCGCCCTCTACTGGACTCTATGGGTACAGTGGGTGGAGCCCCAATGTATACACCCTACTGCCCCTGACCGGCTTTTCTGGTCAGCAGCTGCTGCCCTACATTCTCCTTTAACCCGGTTGTGACCGAGGAGAAATCTGGGCTGTGGCTGACAGAGCACACCCTGCTGCGCTTACCTCGCAGAAAGTGTTCTCAAAAAACAGTGCCGGGGGACCCCTCCCCACCCATAGACGGATGGGGAGAGCCCCCTCGGCCCGAATGGGCTTACTACACGCCTGCCTCCCTGAATCCCTAAGGATCACAGGTGCGGCTTTCACACCAGCGCTTTTCAGTTTCTAGCTCCGAGCGGGAGCTTTTCTGGTTCAGCTCCGGTTTCCCTTTTCAGCTCCCGCTCTGTTCACACCGCCCACTAGCGCCCCAGAGCTGCCCTTGCTGCGTCATGACGTCACCGTTTACATCGCTGATTTGCTCCCCAACGGCAGCCATTACGGCGCTCACAACAACAACAACGGGGAACTGCGTCGGGTCGATGATCGTGTTGCTTTTAATCACACAAAGCCAGAATAAATTGAATAACGACTTCTCCAACCTTATACTTTGCTCCAGAGTGCCGTGGTTCATTGTTTATTAATGTGTTTCTGCAGCATTTACCGACCGCTGCAGTATTGGCTGCTCTTCCACGGGAGTTTATTCTCCCGTTAGCTCCCGGTTAGCTCACCCTGCAGCGGCCGCTCTAAAGTATTCACTGTCCGACTCACACAAGCAGCTGATGCATATCCCCAGTTCCCCTTAGCCTAAGTGAATGTGTGTCAGTCTGAATTGACACTGTTTGGTATCACAACGCTGAAAGTTTCTCTGGTATAAAACGGGTGATGTTAGCATAGCAACCGAAGCTAAACTGACTACTTGCATCCGATAGCTGCAATAATACAAAACAACATGTCTGCCTCTCTCCACAATGATCGATAACAGTGAACGGATGGTCAAAGTAAGGTACAAATAAACAGAATCACACGAAGCCTGGTTAGTGTTGCCTGACTTTATAAAGTGTGTTTATAAGCACTACTGCTTGTAGGCAGGCATAACAGTCGACCCATGTTCAGGGGAGGTGGGTTTAGTTTCCTGCACGCCTCGACGTAAGAGAGACGTAAGCGACGCCACCTCTTAGCTCCGAAGCTCTTGCCTCTAGACCGACAATTTTTTGGAGCTGGAAGTGACCCCGATTCCGGAGCTAAGAGCTGGCTCCGCTGCGGTGTGAACAGCAAAAACCGGCGCTTTTCAGGCTCCAGCTCCGAGCCGGAGCTGAAAAAGCGGAATAAAGTGTGGAGGGCTGCTTCCCTCCTGCCGCCTCCAGCCCTGTAAGGGCCCAACGAGGGCGACGGCGAGGTGGAGGGCGCCGCGGGCACGGGATCTCCGTGCCGGCACCTCTCCCTTCGCCTCACCTATCTACTGAGGTCTTTGAACGCACCGTGGCCCGCCCTCGGGGGAGGGGGGCCGCGCGCGCCGTCACAATGCCGTCTCTTTGAAACGGACATTATGGGGAAAAGTGGAATTATGGAGAGAAATTACTCTTACTCTGGGATAAATGCAATAGTCTTTACTGAATGCATTTTTCCCACACACACACCTCTCTCCAGAACTAGAGTTTACAAACGTAAACCACCGTTCTCCTGCGGGGGTCCCTGAACGCACCGCGGCCACACTCACGAGGGCCGCGCGCCCACGTATTAACGCTGTATTTCCCATTGCAACAGTGAAATGCATTAATCGGAGCTATTATACCAGGCAAGGCAATAGCACGCCGGCAATAGTGTCTCTTGAACCCGCACAGTGCTTTGACAGCACTCGGTTTATTCCACTCACGTGCACACGCCCACCTGCTGGCTCCCTATACTGGGGTTTACAGCAGGGGCGGGGAGTGTAGGACAGTGTTTCTTCCTCTGGGAATGGGCAAGAAGCAGCCACGCTGCGACTACTCCTCATCCCGTGAGCAAGGAGATTGATCCATAGAGCCCTTCCGTAAACACGGGGGCTCCCAGGAGATCAACACGATCCTCTTTGGAAAGTGCCACGCGGCGTGATATCTCAGGGACATCACACGGCGGGCAGCGGCGGCGGCCTGTGATGAAGTAGGGTCGACCCTATATCATGTGAAGCCACCGAGCACCGGTCCCCGGGGAAACCGGGCCTGGGGCAAAGCCCATGGACCAAGCTACTTATTCGGCCTTGCGGCCCAATAATCGCTCTGACCTGGTGAGGCGGGGGCATCTCTAGCAATGAGTGAGTAGCCCACACACCCACCGCCATGATCATTACCCAGGGAGAGTACAGCCCTGGGCGGTGGACTTCCATAGACGCCAGACCCGGAAGGAATGGCGAACGTCAATGGCACCGCCTTGGCCATATCCTGGTCCCCCAAACACTCGAAGCAAAGGTGGTGAGGATCGGCGCCCGCTATTTCAGCCAGGGCACGAAGGACGGGCCCGGGTCTCTAGCAGTGGCGACTCCCTGGAGGTATGATAACTCTTTCTTCTTCTTTCAAACGTCTCAGTCTCCCGTGGAATCACTTCCACTGCTGAAGAGAAAAGGATGATAGTCAGGAGGCGAGGCCTCATTATATACGGTGTGATGCGCGCGCATTCAGGTAGGCCCGCCCAAGGCCGGCTACGTCTATAGAAGTCTCAGTGGGAGAATGCACTACTGGGCGCAGCCTCCTGACCCCCTGTAAAAACCGCGACATCAGTGGTTGACTAAAGGCTGACCTGCCGCCAAAACCCTCATGGCAGGACGAGATGGCTGCTGCATACACTTTCACTGTTGAATGCGCAAGCCCTCTGTCCACCAGTAACTGTAAGACAGATAAAAAAGAGCCTAACTCACAAGATAGGGGCTCTATTCTCCACTCCTCACACCATCGCTGGAATCCTAGCCACTTTGGCCTGTAACAGGCTGTGGTGGATCCAGCTCTAGCTGCCTGGATAGACTGAATAACACTATCAGACAATCCACCCTGTCTCAGCCTGTCCCTCTCAGGAGCCAAACCTGGAGAGGACGGCCGAGAGTGGGTAACGCCCCGATTGCACCTGCCTCTTGAGACATCGCCCCCCAGAACTGGGGAACCGCCCAGGGCTGGCCCACCTTCATCTGTGTCATCTCTGAGTACCACGGCGCCCCAACGCGATCCGGAGCCACTAGGATGACTGACAGACGTTCTCGCCTCACTCACCTCAGGAGGGGGAGAATGAGAGGCAGCGGTGGAAAGGTGTATAGCAGCTTCCTTGGCCATGACTCGTGTGCAAACGCGTCCACCCCCAAGGGTGGGTCATCGCTCCGAGCCACAGAGAACCACAGGGCACAGTGGCTGTTTCGCCGGCTGGCGAACAGATCCGCTTCCGCTCTCCCGAACTGGGCCCAGATTTGCTTCACCACCCTCGGGTGAAGCACCCACTCGCCTGGCAGGGGGCCGCTCCTCGACATGAGGTCGGCCCCTCTGTAAAAGAAAACTCTCATGCCGTGTGCGTGCAGCGGTTGAAGCGCTGTGGCCACACATTTGCTGAATGTGCGTGGGGATATGGAATAGCCGAACGGCAGCCTGTTGTACTTGTAGGCTATTCCCTGGAAGGCAAAACGCAGATACTTTCTGTGCTTTGGAGCAATTTCTACATGAAAGTACGCGTCTTTCAGGTCGATGGTGGTGAACCAATCGCCCGGCTGCACAAGCCCCAGTAACTGTTTCACAGTCAACATGCAGAATTTCCTGCGGGAAATGTGGCGATTCAGGCCACGGAGATCTAGAATAGGTCTGAATTCCCCTGTCTTCTTGAGAACCAGGAAGTACATGGAATAAAGACCCTCTTCCATGCGCTGAGGGTGCACAACAGACACCGCCTGTTTTTGCACCAGAGCCTGAATCTCTGCTGCGAGGAAACCCATCTCCTCCTGAGAGACTAGATTCACTTCTCGCATGCCCATAAAAGGGGGTGGGACGCTGCAAAACTGGAGTGAATAACCCCGTCTCAGCGTCCTGTCCATCCACTTTGATAGTACACAGCTGAGTTTCCATTCCCCATAACACTGTGTTAAAGGGCATGCCCTCAGCTGTGGAGCCGCAGCTATAAAGCTGTGGTACTCTCTGGCGACCCGTCCCGCCGCAAAACTCCCCGTGAAGGGAAGATTTGCCCATGGAGGGTCGACACAGAAAGGGCCGATTATTTACTGAGGACCTTGAACACCCTGCCGCACGCTCATGTATGAGCGTGCGCTCCCTTATAATGCTGTTCTCACCTTTACGGTGGACCTCATTAATTGGAGTCCCTATAGGAGTGGTGCCTTCTACTAAGGCCCCTGAACGCACCGCCACGCGCTCCTCTGTGAGTGCGGGCGCTGCCATAATGCAACTCTTACCACTCTGGTAAATTGCATTAATTGGAGTCTTAGCCCCAGGCTTAGTGTGTTCCCTAACAGCAATACGCCGGCCATAATGTCCCTGTACATGTATAGCACTACAATAGCTTTGCTTGCGTTTTATCACTCTCATCTGCGCACTCCCACTAGCCTCCTCTCTTACAGGAGCTATGACTGGGGCGGCGAGTGGGGAATTTGTCCAGACATCATGTATAAGTGTAGCATTGTGGAAACAAAGGACACTTAGACTTGGATACAGATTAACCCTTTCTTTATTTTTGAAAGTTTTTCTAGGAATCTGTGCATTAAATAGGGAGGAGGCGGGATTCACCATTGCGTCCTGGGCGAAGAGTTGTTCTCCCCCCGCCGAGACGCTACCTCCCCCCCGCCAGTCAGCTCCGGGCAGACGGCACACCTCACCCGGCCGCTCTCTGCTGCTGAGGAGCATGCCGAGGTCGGGCACCACGGGATGGGCCGTAGAGGTGGAGGGCGCCGCAGCAACGGGACCCCCGTGCCGGCGCCTCTCCCTCCGCTTCATTGTCGCACTGCGCTCCCTCGCCTGCATGGAAATGCATGGAGGAGCGCGTAGCGGGGCCGGAGGAGGGGCCAGCGGTAGCATCCGGCTAAGCTGGACCCTTTCCTCCTCCAGGCGGCTGAAGCGCTGGGTGACCGAGGAGATTGACCCAAAGAGCCCCTCCGTGGACACGGGGGCTCCGAGGAGATCTTCTCGGTCCTTCTTAGATAGGGCAGTGAGTCCCAATCACACGTGACGAGACGCCACTGTGGCCATGGAAATCACACGCCCTGCTGCAGCGGCCACGCCATGAATCAGATTGTTCATCTGACCTATAGCGCGGTCCGAATAATCGCTCCCCTCTTGAGAGAGGAGGGCGGGGGCGACTGCCTGAGGGGTGATCAGGGAGACGCCCAACACGCCGAGATTGTTTGCTGCAGCCGCCATCTGCGTACCGAGCTTGAACATCTTGTCCAGATATTCCAGTATGTCTCGGTCCCGGGGCAGCGGGGGCAGGGGTCGCTTACCCTCCGCCCAACCAGCCGCCCCCGGAAGCAGATGGGCCGCCAGGCTCTCATCAAGGGGGGGCACACCCGAACACGCTGTGTCCGCGCGGCCCTCCACCTTGATGATGCCTGCCATAGCGGCTACTGGGGCCTTCGTTTTAAATGGCTGCTGCCATGTCGCCTCCACACACCGCCATATATCAGGCAGCTGGGGCGAAACGAAGGTCGGCTGCGCTGGATGCACCGGGCCGTAATACCCCTGTCTCAGGCAGCTTATAGGCCTCGGTGGCAGCGGTGTTGGGAGCTGTAGGCCTACACGCTCCGCAGCCAGGGTCATCACCGCTGGGAAATACCTCCGCGCAGACCTGAGAGTCGGACCTCCAGACACCGAGGCGTCCTCGTCCTCCTCCTCCGGAATCGGGGTTGACTGGTCCCACGGAAGGGAGAACTGGAACGGCACTTCCTCCTCTCCTAACTCGCCCATCTCGACGACGTCGAGCTCCGAATCCTCCACCTCCTCCTGCGGGGCCTCCGCCGACAGGAAATGCTGCTCACGATGCTCACGTGTGAGCCGAGGAAGCATCTGGCAGGCTGAGCATGCCGGTGTCGGGCCCATACAGCTCACGGCGTGGTCAGGCCCCATACATAAGAAGCAGAAGGGGTGTGGATCCGCTCCCGCGATCAGGTTAGGACATTTCGGACAGGTCCTGTGGTCACGAACTGACTCCATAACTCTCTATTCTCTCGTCTTTTTAAGCTCTGTGAAAACACTTCCGCTGCTGATGTCACAAGTTAGACACTTCTATTATTGTTTGTTTGATGCCTCATCTAAACTCTCCTGTCATTTCAGATCCCGCTTTCCTCCAGGCCCTTGTAATCAGCTCATTTCCCTCACCTGGTCTCCTCAGCCCTTCCCCTCACCTGTTACTCATTCCCTCATCACTCCACAGTATTTATACCACCTCATTATCAGTTGTCCTTTGCCAGATTGTCTTGTCGTTTCCGCCAAGCTCTCCAGTGAGTGTTGTGCTCTAGTCCCGAGTTTTGTCCTGCCCAGTTTTCGATTCCTGCCTGCCTGTCTGACGGATTTACTGGTTTTGACTCTGCCTGTCCTTGACCTGGAATAAACTGAACATTACTATACTGGTTGTATCTGAGTCGTGGTTCTGATCTGTACCTGTGATCGTGACAGCTGAAGAGAAAAGGATGATAGTCAGGAGGTGAGCCCTCCTTTTATACGGTGTGATGCGCGCGCATTCAGGTAGGCCCGCCCAAGGCCGGCTACGTCTATAGAAGTCTCAGTGGGAGAATGCTCGCAGGGTAAGGTAGTACCCATAGAGTCCAGTAAAGGGCGGAGCCTGTGAGAGATATAACTCCTTTAGATGGCTGTAGAGTAAATTGTAGTTGCTTTGTGGAGAAAATGAAACCACTATGATTGAATTCACTGAACATTTGTTGGCAAAAACGAAGGTTTATCATGTCTACACATTCCAGAAGATTACCTTTCTCCTGCATGCAGCTGTCATGCTGCTGCCCTTTTTTTATTTAAAAAACAACATCAACCTTTTTTTACAACTGTTTTCCCAATATATATATATATATTGTTTCAATGTTTGTTTCTAAAATGTTTGTGTGTTCTTTTGAAATACATTTCCATAACTTTAGACCACTATATATCATGCAAAAGCATGTTTTCTGGCGAAGTCCCGCCCATCTACTTCCGCCACATGAGACCTTATTTCGGAAAAATTATGTATTGAAGTCAATGGAGAGAGAATGTATTTTGATCCCGTTTGAATTGTGCCATGAATTACACATATGATGGTTGTCAATCTTAAAAAGTAATTTCCATGTCAAAAAAGTCACAGTTTGTCGTAAAACTGGTGAAATATAAGACTATGAAAAATATGCAACTAGAAAAACTACAAATCCCAGAGTCGCGTAAGTGATGTCATAACTGATGTCACAATTGTTTTCCTCCACCAAATAAGAGATAGCTAAGATAAGATAACTTTAACAAGATGCCTGTGTGCTTAGTACCAGGTTGTTATCATACCAGCAATGGGTCTTGCTCGTTCTTTCACTTCCCGTCTGGTGAAAGGACCAGGAGTGGCTGGATCAAGTTAGTAGCAAGCACGTTAGTTAACATTACAGTCTTAGCATTGTAATTTTTATTAGCCTTAACATGAAGAAGTAACATCAAGTAACCCAAAATGTTAAACAGTAAGAGTAGTAGTCATATTTCGTGAACCCTTTGAAGAGTACTGTCACACCGGTGTGATTATTCTATAATACACCATTTAAGCCCGGGGGAGAAATGCTAACGCTAACGCTACATTAGCATCGGTGATCTTTTCTACTTCATGCTATCTGCACAAATGGTTGACATTAAACATTAAAAAGATCAGGCAGACAGCTTTGCATGACAGTCTTCTGGACGTGTTTCATCGTGGTGATAGTGAGGGTAGCTAATCCCTTGTTTAGCAAGACAGTAGTGACGGCCATCCAACCCAGTCTCATGGCTTTTCGTGTTCACCAACACGATTTTTAATCTATTGATTCGTGTTCACCAACACGATTTCCCCCTTGTTTTCGTGTTGCACAGCACGATTTTAAAAGCAATGTATTTCTACTGGTAATGTGTTTCGTGCCTGCAGCACGTCTTTTTCTCCGGTCGGGTCGTGGAAGACTGGAAGCTGTGTGGTTCATAAAAACATGTTCTTACTCAATATCAAGCCACAGTTATTGCTTTTATTTTAAATCGTATAATTTCGGACTTTTGTTGCTGTCTGTGAGGAAAAGAAATGGGGCTCAGACTCAGTTTATAAATAAACTTGCCTTGCCTTGCCTCAGAGCCTCAGAATACTGAAATCTGTATTTTTTTAAATGTTTTTTCCTTCTAATTTGTTATTCTTTTCAATATAACACACTGTTATTTACTCACCAATAACACACAATTATCCTTGCTTTTATTTATTGGTTTAATTCCATAATCTCGGGCTTTTTTGGCGTCCGTCAGGAACTGAATTTCAAAATAAAAATAACCGGAAACAGTAGGCATTTCGAGCGATTACCTTAGCTATGGTTTAAGCTCGCTGATTGGATGTTTTAGCCGCAATGCATGCTGGGATTTGGTGTTTATATTATATGAAATCCAGAAAACATTTTGAAAGAATAAAATAATACTTAATTCCGAGTATTCTTGCTTTTCTCTTTGAAAGTCATCACATAACGGCATTGTAATACACGGTTCAGGCTGCATTACATATTACAGATCTGACGTAGTTCTTTATTTATAGAGCCCTGATGAGAAGACCTTTGGAAAAACTGAAGAAATGCCGCCGAAACTGAATACTTGACGTGGATCATAAATATATCAACAATTAAACAACATCTTCAATTTCTCTTCACACAATACGTCTCCTTGCAGTATCAACACTAATTCGGCTGACTTTTACATTTGATCTAATTCATAGATAGGTTATATTTACACCATAACGGTGCACAGCTGATATAAAAGGACTTGTAGTTTTTAAAGATATTACTGATTTTCTTTGAATGTAAGAATGTAAATACTGAGTCTGAAATAGTATAGCAATATGCTGTAAAATTATGTGAAAGCATGAATACAACTACACATCTTCAGATGTTGTACGTACATAAGTGTCCTACACTAATAATACAAAGTTATTTTGGCTGTGTGTACCTTGTGTGCACCTCCTAGTGGTTAAAGCACGTTATTTAATTATTGTTTTTATGTTATATTTGATTAAAAAAATATTAAGAGTACATACTTTCATAGGGGGAAAGTATAAATATAGAAATATAGAATATAAAAAATCTAGAAGATACTATAAGTGATCTCTACAATAAAACAGTTTAGTGCAGGATGTAAAAAGATATTAATAGGAGGAGGTGCAAAACAGAAAAACGAATTAACCTTTATTTAAACATTAAATAACATATTAAGGTCTTCTTTTAAATAAGAAAAAAACTTTGGGGGTATCTATCTACAAATAAATATTAAGCCTGACAAAGTACTTAACGTCTAATATATTGCTTTCCTGCAATGTTAACTATGTTGAAGCACTTATTTTAACTGATATTATACATATGAATTATACTCTTATGTATGTAGATAGAATAAGAAATGTGCAGAATATAACAGTTTAATGGTGGAGGTACACACATATTGATAGATGTCTTGTAAAACAACATAGATTAGCTCCATGGCATAATGCCGAAACCCGCAAAATAAAGCAAAAGTCTAGACAACTTGAAAGGATATGGCGTTCCACTAAACTTGAAGAATCTCGTTTAATTTGGCATATTACTCTCAATGAATATAAGAAAGCACTGCGTAAAGCGAGAGCAGCCTACTACTCTTCATTAATAGATGAGAATAAGAATAATGCAAGATTTCTTTTCAGCACTGTAGCCAGGCTGACAGAGAGCCACAGCTCCATTGAGCCTTCTATTCCCTTAGCACTCAGTAGTAATGATTTTATGTGCTTTTTTAATGATAAAATTGTTACTCTTAGAAACAAAATTAATGACCTCTTGCCTTCGACCAGTATAGTGTTATCAACAGCTCCCGGAATCGTAAGTTCTAATATTACACTAGATAGTAAACTAGAATGCTTTTCAGCCATTAACCTTGAACAATTACATTCAATGATTCTCTCTTCTAAACCATCAACGTGCATGTTAGACCCAATTCCAACTAAGCTGTTGAAGGAAGTTTTTCCATTAATTAGCACTTCTTTATTAAATATTATGAATATGTCTTTATTATCAGGCTATGTTCCACAATCATTCAAAGTAGCAGTGATAAAACCGCTTCTTAAAAAGCACAACCTCGATCCAGAGGTTTTAGCCAACTATAGACCTATTTCTAATCTTCCGTTCCTCTCAAAAATTCTTGAGAAAGCGGTCGCAAAACAGTTGTGTGATTACTTAAAAAACAATGATTTATTTGAAGATTTTCAGTCTGGCTTTAGAACACATCATAGCACAGAGACAGCTCTGGTTAAAGTCACAAATGATATTCTAATAGCCTCAGACAAGGGACTTGTCTCTATTCTTGTTTTGCTCGATCTTAGTGCTGCATTTGATACTATCGACCATGATATCCTATTGCAAAGACTAGAGCACTTAGTTGGCATACAGGGAACTGCTTTAGGCTGGTTTAGGTCCTATCTATCTGAACGCTCTCAGTTTGTACGTGTTAACGATGAATCTTCCACGCAAACCAAAGTTAGCCATGGAGTGCCACAGGGCTCAGTGCTCGGACCTATTTTGTTCACATTATATATGCTTCCGTTAGGCAATATTATAAGGAATCATTCTGTAAACTTTCATTGTTATGCGGATGATACTCAACTATATTTATCAATCAAGCCTGATGAAATTAATCATCTAAATAAAATTCAAGACTGCCTTAAGGACTTAAAAACGTGGATGACCTTAAACTTTTTGATGTTAAACACGACCAAAACTGAAGTTATTGTACTTGGCCCGAAGAATCTACGAAACAAATTATCTAAAGACATACTAACTATGGATGGCATTAATTTGGCCTCCAGTGAGACTGTAAGGAATCTTGGTGTTATATTTGATCAGGATTTATCCTTTAACGCCCACATAAAATCAATTTCAAGGACCGCCTACTTCCATCTACGTAACATTGCAAAAATCAGGCATATCTTGCCTCAAAACGATGCAGAGAAACTAGTCCATGCATTTGTTACTTCTAGGCTGGATTATTGTAACTCTTTATTATCAGGGAGTACTAAGAAGTCAATCAAGTCGCTTCAGCTGATTCAAAATGCTGCGGCTCGTGTACTAACCAGAGTTAGGAAAAGGGACCACATTACTCCTGTTCTGGCTGCCTTACACTGGCTCCCTATCGAACACAGGATAGAATTTAAAATTCTTCTTCTCGCCTACAAAGCCCTTAATGGGCAGGCGCCATCTTACCTTAAAGAACTCATTATACCCTACTGTCCTACTAGGGCATTGCGTTCCAAGAATGCAGGGTTGTTGGTTGTTCCTAGAATCTTTAAAAGTACAATGGGAGCCAGAGCCTTTTCTTATCAAGCTCCACATTTGTGGAATCAGCTTCCAGTTTGTGTTCGGGCGGCAGACACCCTATCCGTTTTTAAGAGTGCGCTTAAGACCTTCCTTTTTGATAAAGCTTATAGTTAGGGCTGATTAGATTCAGCCCCTAGTTTTGCTGATATAGGCTTAGTTTGTCGGGGGACATCTTACTTCTTCCTTCTCTCTGTCTATACCCGTGTACACTCATGTTCCGATTAACCCAGCTTCCCCAAATGTCTTTCTTTTTGGTGTCTATATACGCTGGGATCCGGAGTCATGGATGATCCTGCGGTCCTGTGTCCTGGATCGCGAGCGCTGGATCTTGAGTCGTGGCTGTGGTCCTGGATCATAGGTCCTCGATGGATATCCTCGTGGATTCATCTTCCTATTATACACACATGCATTTCCAAACATTTGGACTACCTATGTTGCAAATGTATTATCTTTTCAATTTACACACGGCATCTATTGCACGTCTGTCCGTCCTGGGAGAGGGATCCCTCCTCTGTTGCTCTCCCTGAGGTTTCTCCCATTTTTCCCTTTAAACTGGGTTTTCTTTGGAAGTTTTTCCTTGTACGATGTGAGGGTCTAAGGACAGAGGGTGTCGTATTGTCATACTGATATTCTGTACACACTGTGAAGACCACTGAGACAAATGTAACATTTGTGATATTGGGCTATATAAATAAACATTGATTGATGATTGATTGATAATGCCCTGTTGAGGAACCTGTGACCCAAGTTTTTCTTTCATTGCATAACTACACCGTAGTTGTGTATGATATGTCAATAAACCTTTTAAAATCTTGAAAGGGATGTGCAAAATAGCCATAATATACAATCTTTGATGAACTATTAGTAGAGAATAACGAGTAATGAATATACTTTATTACTCGTTTCCATTCATGTCAATTGCAGATACATGTTTAGTCTTCTCAAGCACCAACTATCAGATATCTCTCCTGATTGTTAGCACTTGACAATCACCTTACCTGCATTTTACTCAGGTGTAACTAAAGTCTGATTTAAGGGTTGTTTATATTTCACATAATTAATCAGAATCTGTAAAGTAACTCAAATAAATGTAGTGGAGTAAAAATACCAGGTTAACCTCTGAATTGTAGTGGAGTATAATTACAAAGTAACATTGAGCTGTCATGTGGGTATATATGAATGCTGCCCATTATGGACACAAGCGATTTTCACCCATTTATTAATTATATCTTTTACATTTGATATCACCAATGTGTTTAATACTGGCAACTTCTAATTGTGGGAAAAACGAAAACGTTCAGTAGAGACGTCCCATAGAACATTTTGCGAAACACAATAGCCAGCATGTATAGTTCTGGGGGGGCGTTCGATTCCAGTTTTGGCGTGGTTTCGTTCCATTTCAAACTGCTGTTTGAAGCTCGGTGTAACTTTGGTGCACTGCCACTCCAACATCCAATCCCAGAGCTTGAAGATTAATCACGGGGACTATAGTCCTAAAAAAAACTATAGCTGGGGATGATGGGTAGTGTAGTGTCTTCGGCCATCCTAAACTCAGAAATGTTGACAATCGCAATGATGCTCGAAATGTCCCTTATAGGTGTTTCCGGTTATTTTTATTTTGAAATTCAGTTCCTGACGGACGCCAAAAAAGCCCGAGATTATGGAATTAAACCAATAAATAAAAGCAAGGATAATTGTGTGTTATTGGTGAGTAAATAACAGTGTGTTATTATGAAAAGAATAACAAATTAGAAGGAAAAAAAGATTTAAAAAATACAGATTTCAGTATCCTGAGGCTCTGAGCCCCATTTATTTTCCTCACAGACGGCAACAAAAGTCCGAAATTATATGATTTAAAATAAAAGCAATAATTGTGGCTTGATATTGAGTAAGAACATGTTTTTATGAACCACACAGCTTCCGGTCTTCCACGACCCGACCGGAGAAAAAGACGTGCTGCAGGCACGAAACACATTACCAGTAGAAATACATTGCTTTTAAAATCGTGCTGTGCAACACGAAAAAAAGGGGAAAATCGTGTTGGTGAACACGAATCAATAGATTAAAAATCGTGTTGGTGAACACGAAATGCCATGAGACTGGGTTGGGCCATCTTGGTGACGTGTGTAGTTGTGCGAGACCAGAGATGTAGTTCATTGAGCGTTTCACACAAAGAAATGTGTTACTTCACAGTTTTACGACACATTTTTATTTGTTTGACTTGCAAAATTATCTTTTAAATTGACAAACATCATAACCTATGTGTAATTCGTGGCACAATTCAAACAGGATCGAAAGATAATCTTTCTCTCTCCATTGACTTCAATACATAATTTTTCAGAAATAAGGTCCCATGGAGCTCCCCCGGAAGGGGAGGGACTTCGCCACTCTATTATTGACAACAGAAAGCATAGCCCTCCCTGAGAGCTCCTGAATATGATTAACGATTGTCTTCGGTGAGAGGGTCAAAGTAGCAACCCTTTCATTTTAGATGTGCTTTGTTTGTCAAGTTGCAATTCACCTTGTGGCACCTTACACTCCCACAAATATATCCATATAGAAACAATCTCCATCAGTGATCAACAAAATCCAACAAGGCTAAAATGTCAACGTAGAATCGAGATTGCGGAGTTAAACAGATGTTTTTAGCGTTTCCTCATCTGTGTCAAACGATCAGTCAGCTGATATTTTCTATTTTTGAACCAAGTATACATTTTTCATAAGAAAGCTCTACATTATTCCATATCATTTACATTCAGTCAAAATGTGTTTGTCTTTGATAACCCACTTTATAGTTTGAATGACATGGATTGGGTTGCTCTCCAAACAAATGCACTACATTCCTCAGTGTATGCCACTTTTTTTGAGGAATGCTACAGTGTTTCCTCCTCATCCTCAGCTGTCGCAGTCGTAATAACAACAGGCAGATTTTCCTTTAGCGAGATATCGTCCACCTGCTTGGGTCCGCTGTCCTCCGGTTCTTCAGGTATGGATGGGTCCGAGTTACTGATCACGTATCCGGGGAGGGTGGCGTGCATGCCGATCAAAGCGGGATTCGTGCTCTGATAAACACGGCTTGAAGCCAGCGTGGTGGAGCGTGTGGAAAGTCCCGCCCCCGCCAGGTGGGAGTGGCTGCTGGTGCTGTTGTTGATGCCAACAACTACGGAGCCGTAACGATAGCGACCGCAGACCACCGGGCCCTCCCACTCAAATGCAAGGTTCCAGCGTGTCCATGTTTTCTTTATTTCTGCCTGGACCTGTGGGATGGGAAGAAGAAAATCTCTAAATATCACAAATGGTATTGCAAATGATCAATAGAATACTAGAATGTATGATAGAGCATTATACAGTATGTTGTCATAAACTGGAGCAAGGGTCATATCATGGTTTTTCATACTGTCTGTGCTTAGCTTTTATTTGTGCTCATGTATGTGATTTTGTGTCTGTTAATGGGTTTGTAGGCAAGGGCTTTTAACTGGGCGTATGTACTTTATATATGCTGTGAGTCAATTGTTCTTATGTGTTTTTATTCTACTCATGTGCTTTTGCCTGTGCTTTCAGTTCTTATCTGCTCTTGTAGATACACCGTTATTTCTAAACCCCAAAAGCACGAAAAGGGTTGCTTTTCTCAATTATTTAATTTGTTTTACGTTTTCTTTGGTATGTAATCCTTTTTGTTCCACTGCTGTTTCCTTTGTAGTTTAATTTTAGTTAATTGTGATTTTGTCTGTGATTGCACAGTGATTTTGTCTTAGTTTGTGAAGGAATTAACAAACTAAGACAAAAAAGTAGTTTTGGTGCTATATAAATGAAGTAGTGATTACAATTAAGTCTTAAATGACTTGCCTTCTAAGTCTTCCCCAACAATTGCAATATTTTGAACTTGTGTTAGTCTTCACACAGAACCATATGTATACAAATGCCACCATTCATATTATAGCAGGTAGCAAACACTAGCTTGATCTTTTTTGCTGGACACAGCTGCCTACTGCTATTTATCCGCAGGTTTATGAAATGCTAACTTTGAACTGTACCCTCTGCATGGGCTGAATGACTAAAACAATCCATTAACAGAGTAGAGTTGCAGAGTAGGGTGTTATTTGTCAGTATAAGCTGAGACCATTTCACATTACATGAGTCATTTGGTCCAGTGATTATAACAAAAGGATATTTTATGGAGCTCAACACAAAAAAAGACATCTGTTCCATTTTTAATTAAAAACAGAGGGCTTGCCAAAGTGCTTCAAAATGAACATAATATTATAATAAAATATAATATTACAAGAATAGATAAAAGGCACACATAAGAATAGATAAAAGGCACACATAAGAATAGATAAAAGGCACACATGAGAATAGATAAATATAATAAAAAACTGAAGTTTTGTGAAGATAAAACCAGCAGTCTATTCTTATTGCAAATTGAAAGCTCTTAATACAAATTTGCTCAGATAGTGGAGCGAGATCAAATGAAAAGAGCTGTCATATTCTCTAAGGCAAGAACTCGGAAGTAAGAAAAAGGAAAAGAAGGTAATGACACTTATAAAAAAATTCAGCCAGAAGCTCAATTATGCGTGTCACTTATGTAATTATACCATACCATTGAATGGCTACGTTTTATTTAAACTACAGTGTAATCAAAGCACTTGATTCACTTTAGTTTCTCAGTATTTTGGGTTTTACTTTGTGAGCAGATGTATTTGGAAAAAATCGATTCACTCACCTCTCCGTTGCAGTAGCAATAGATAATGGACACAAAGAAACCCTGAAAGGGAGAGATTGAATTACAAATTGGGAGCTCAAATGTCAGTGGAAGCAAGTGAGAAGAAATGTCACATACAGATTATCACCACAGTTGACCAAATGTCATTCTTACAATTCACTATCTATTATCCATCAAAGATGATAAGTAGGGTAAAGGGCACCAACTATGTATTCACTTCAAACAGTGCTTATCTTATTTTAAAAATAAGAAGACAGCATTGTTAGCTCCTTTGGCTGTGGCTGTTTTGACCTGTTTCACCTTGTGTTCCTGCCTCCAAGCACGATAAGAAGTTAAAGGAGAGAAATGGTGTCTTTGTGACAATGACGGGTTAATATGGGTGTGTGCCCATGTATGTGAGGTTTTACTTTGGTGTTTAACTACCTTGCTGCACGTCATTGCTGGTTAGAGGCAATCAGGCAGTGGCTTTCTGAGAACTTAAATCAACACATTGAACGAAAATAATAAGAATATTGCTGTTTTGATCCTCATTTAAAGCTCACCTATTATACTATATTTGAACAATATATTATAGGGCTGTATCTAAATCTATACAAAACACGTCTCGAAGTGTTTTGCTCAAATTACCGAACAGATCACCCATTGTGGCCATGCCTCATACCCCTCTATTTCAGCTCTGTTACGAAAGTGCTGATTCTGGGTCTGGCCCTTTAAATGTAACCCGAGCTGCTGCTGGCCACGCCCCTTTCCGCATGCAAGCAGTGAGCTCTGTGAAGAGAAGGCTGTTTAACGGCAGAAACTCAGCTAAATGCTGTGGTGATTAAACGCCATATTATGTTCCAAACCACATCAAGCATTATTTGTGAGTATGGAGCTCAAACACATAATAGGCAGAGGTGGGGACTCGAGTCACATGACTTGACTCGAGTCAGACTCGAGTTGCACATTTGTTGACTTGAGACTTGCTTGACTAACATTGATAAAATACTTGACTTGACTTTGACTTGGTAATCCTGACTTGAGACTTGACTTAAGCTTGAGATAGATGACTTGAAGGGACTTGACTGTTTAAAATTAAATATTTGCGTTTGTATTGAGATATTACGTTTAGTTTTTTCGAAAAACGTGATTGGGTGATTATAGCGCTATGCGCGCAAATCTGGCAACCCACTAGACAGCAGGAGTGTCAGTTAACATTTCAGTGGCTAGCGTTACTCAAAAAATTGTGAAGTTTGGATTCAAGGATTATTTTGTCGATGACGCTAATAAGAAAAGAACAGAGGTATGCAGGGTCTGCAGCATAAAGATCGGTGACAGAACCACCAAAACATCCAACTTCATTCGTCACTACAAAAAAAGACAAAGAGAAAGCTAGGCTACGTGCATGTGTTGTGTTAACTAGAAAGCTAACGTTAAGTTTAAGCTACGTTAACATGGTTTCAAATTGATTAAGCAAAGAGAAGACAAAACAGTAAATTAATGATAGAACCGCCAAGGGATTCATTTTGACTAACCCCGACACTGACGCGCTGTCAGGAGAGGGAGAGAGAGAAAGAGATAGAGAGGAAAAGAGATACCTCGTTTATTTCCCCTGTGTTATTATCAGAAGTTACTGTACACTTTTGAATAATGTATTTCATCTACTTTTAGTAGTTTGTTTAAATGTTTTAATTATGTTGTTTTTGTTTGTAGAAGTGCACAATTCCTTGATTTATTGTAAAATGAATCTGAACTTTTTCATCTGTTATGATGATAAACTGAAGCCATTTCAAAATGAACCCAATTAACTGAGTTTTAAATCATCCTACTTCGTTTATAAGGAAATTATGAAGAGGAACAAATTAAATGATTTGAAAATGATATATATGTAGGTGCTGACGTTGTTGGTGGTTCTAGTGTTAACAGACATTTTAATTAAATATGTGTAATGGCAAATGTCATATATGATTTTCTTACCATGGAATTCTGCCTTTTTGAACAGACTTTTTTGATTGAGTCCTAGCTATATTGTCTGCAGTTCTAGGGTTAATATTAATCTAATATGATTGTCATCGGTCTAAATTAGATTTCAAATGATTAACTGTGTGTGTAATGAAGATCATAGTGTGGGTTGAATCCATTTTCATAACCACTGTCTTTTAACTGATTTAAATGCAGAAACTGGGCTTATTCATCAGAATGTTGTATGACTTGACTTGACTTGCTTGACCTGAGCAATGACTTGTCTTGACTTGACTTGACTTGCTTGACTCTCACCACAGTGACTTGGGAGTTCCTTGATACTTGTCGGTCAAGACTTGAGACTTGCTCATGACTTGCACATGTAGGACTTACTCCCACCTCTGATAATAGGTGACCTTTAAGTTTACAACTAGTCAGAAAGTGTAAATAGTTTTTGAAAGTTCTATTACAATTTAATATATATATTCAACAACCAAATATTAATGAATGGTGGCTTTTTTTAGCTGAGGCTTGCAAGAAAAAGATAGGCTTGTGTCACTAATGTATGCACACATAAAGAAAACATTTTTTGATGAGATTTCAAAAGCTTATCAGAGAGAACACACTGCAGACTTCCCAACTCTGGGGGAAATTATTTTAAGCTTCTCAAAGGCCAACTCTTTTGTGGAAATGGGGAAATGTGTTACTGTGCTGGCA
Source organism: Pseudochaenichthys georgianus (assembly GCF_902827115.2). NCBI lineage: Eukaryota > Metazoa > Chordata > Actinopteri > Perciformes > Channichthyidae > Pseudochaenichthys > Pseudochaenichthys georgianus. The sequence goes on from NC_047523.1 coordinate 13,362,011, forward strand.
TCTGTCATTACATAATTCTACCAGCACTGTGTCGGTATCATATCACGTTGCCAACAGCAGCTCACAATGTCCAGATTTCCCCAGAGAGGGCACCATGCCAAAAGGAAGCTCAGTTTGTTTGACTGCACAAACACATTCGAGGAAACATCTCTTGTGACACTGAACAAGCAGGTGCGATGTTCACACATGCACCAATGGTGTGTGAATGTGTCTGAATGTTAGCTTCCCTGAGCAATTGGCATCTTGTATGAATGGGTGTGAATGATGAATGTACAGCGGTGTGAGGGGTCGGAAACACCTGAAAAGCATTATATAAAATGCAATCCATTTACTTTTTAAACAGGACTAGACCCACTGTTACCTCTGTGATGAACTACAACCCCTCACTACAAGCCTTGCACAGCTCAATATCACTGTTTCCCCATGGTATTGACTGCTGAGCAAATATAATGTAAAGAGTATGAGGTGCTTAAAACTCACCCGATTTAAAGTCAATGTATCCCGTGGCATTAAAGGAGTCATATTAAGGTTGGTTTGTGCTGGTGTTTTTGCACAATTTGAATTAACAGATTACATAATATACAGTATAGCAAGAGGCATAAAAAAACACTGAGCATAATTGAAGCCTCCAGCTAAATAATGTTAGAATTCACAATCTTATTGAAAATACAAGATCAATACACAAATGTATATGGTTTCATTAGTGATGGAAAACTATCTGAACTACATTGGTCATGCTCAGTGACTTAACTTGCAAACTCCTCTAGGGATCCCTTTGTCTACTTGAAGGCCTTAACTAATGCATTATTGTGCTTAAATATTTACTTCTAAATCAATGTTTTATAATTATCACACAGCAAGGAAATAAAAGAGAGTAGAAGGGACGAAAGGTCAGTAGAGGTGTTTTGCCCCATGGTCTCTTTTCAGGTTAGTCCAGCACTGGGTATTGATCCGCACAGGTGACTGTGTATCTTTATTTTCTTGCATAGGGTTATAGTTTATAGTAAAGCCTTAACTTCTGATAAAAGTTGACTTCAGTTTTATATAAATATTGGATGTATATGACAAAGGAACACTCTGATCTAGGACTAATCAGAAACTGCAACCAAGGATTAATTCATGTTTTTTTAAAGTCTCAGTCTGGGCACATATGCGAGTGGGAGCGATAATTATAATCTTTTCATCAAGTCACATGCGGTGTTCTTCACTTGGTTATTTGCATCCCTGCAGGATAAAAGACAAATGCGGACAGCAGTCAGACTCTTTCTTTTATGTGTATTAATTTACATTTGGCTGAGATGGGTTACAAATTAAACTGTGAGAAGGTTTGAAAATATTATAGCCTTGAGAATTCCTGCTCTTACTTGTGTCGTAAGACAGCTGGGGGCTCGTCCACTTCTTTGTATCTGTGATACAGCAACGGATATCGGTGAGATTTGTGTTGGGAGTTGGTGCGCGTGTATACGTTTGTTGGGAGCGCGTTTGCAGTGGGCTGGTTTCTTTGTTTCGGCTCGTTGTGGGAAGGACATTAGATTTCAGATTGTTGTTTGGGGGACTGATTTGATTACTTTGTGAGGCTTTGATTTGTTTGGTATTATATTTCGGGAGAGTGGTTGCTTCTAGTTGTTCTTAGCCGTGGTCAGCTGTTTGTTTTGTTTTTTTCCTTTCTCTCTTGTGTGGGTTTGTTGGTGCGTTGCATGTGGAGCAGTGCGGAACGGTGCAGAGTTTTCCCTGGCAGGTTAAGCGGCGGTTCCCTTGAGCGGGGTGTGTAGTGTTGCGGAGAAAGTGGTTGAAGCTTTGGCTTGGGAGCATGGCCGTGGTCTCAGTAGTGTTGCTAGCTTGCTAGTCGCTTTGCTGGATTAGCGGTCTCCAGTGCATAAATACCCACCACAAGTAACTGCATGAAGATTAGGGAGGAGATTAGTCAGTGGGATGGTGAGTTAGTGGGGAAACTCCAATCAAAAAATTAGTATTCCACTTTGGACGCATAATAAACGTGGTGGTATCTGTCCGGTTGGTTTTTGGTTTTGTTCTCTTCTTTCGGTTTAAAGGTCCGGTGTTGTGTTCCGGTGAGGGGTCAGTGTAAATTAAGATGGCTGACGTAGAGGCATTTATTGAAGCTCCGTTTCAGGGGTCTCTTGCCACTTTCTCAAGAGAGCAGCTGCTCTTAATTGCTGAGCATTTCTCTGTGTCTATTGTCGGTGATAGAAGGGTGAAAGACAACATAAAAGACTCTATAATGTCGACATTATGTGAGACAGGAGTGTTTGCTGCAAAGGAAGAGGGGGTTTTGTTAAAAACCTTTTTGTCAGGCTAGTTCACTGTCCTTTGAGCAGCAGAAGGAGATGTTGTTGTTGCAGCTGAGTCATGACAAAATGAGGTATGAGATGGAGTTTGAAAAGGAAATTGCAGTGGAGCGGATGCGGCACGAGACTGAGAAAGCCAAACTGGATATGGAAGGACAACGTCTTTCTATGGTCAGAGATGGTGCGGTGTTGGGTGAGTGGCACGGTGAACAGGTGCCCAGGTCTCCTCATCGGTTCGATGCTAACAACTTGCGCTTGTTACCACAATTTAATGAAAGTGATCCTGACACTTTTTTTGTGCTTTTTGAACGTGTAGCTAGGGCTAGAGATTGGCCTGATGCAGACTGCGCTCTGATGCTTCAGTGTGTTCTCACAGGGAGAGCGCAGTCAGCATATTCCTCCTTATGTCTTGAGGATAGCTCTAGCTATAGTAAAATAAAATCGGCGGTGCTTAGAGCATATGAACTGGTGCCAGAGGCCTATCGACAGCATTTTAGGTCCTTTGAGCAAAAACAAGATCAAACATATGTGGAGATGGCGAGGGATTTGTCTGTTCATTTTAAGCGTTGGTTAACTGCTCTTGACGTCACTACTTTTGACGATTTGTGTGAGCTCATGACTTTGGAACAGTTCAAAAATATTCTTCCAGACAAGATTGCTACTTACATAACAGAACACAGGGTCACTTCTGCGGCTGAAGCTGCTGTGGCAGCTGATGAGTTTGTGTTGCTTCATAAAAGCAGGTTCGGAGGGCGCTCTGGGGCCCTGGCTATTTTTGAGGGAAGTAGAAAGGTTGGTTCATTTGGGATGGAGTCAAGGAACTTGGGTTTGGTCAAATCTGAGGGGGATAATAATGATATTTGCCACTACTGCCGCGTAAAAGGCCATTGGAAGGCAGACTGTCCTGCGCTTAGAGCAAAATCTGAGGGAAGAAGATATTTTGTTGGGCCTGTTGCATTGGCTGCTCCTGTGGAAAGCTGCTGTGTTGCCGATGTGCTTACATCCCACTTAGGTGGATCTGAGGTTTTGGCATCTTATGCTCCATTTATACGAGACGGCTTGGTGTCATTGGTAGGTAGTAATGTCAGAGTTCCAATAAAAATCTTGCGAGACACAGGGGCTTTTGACTCCTATATTGTTGACTCTGTTTTGCCTCTGTCTTATGAAAGTGACACTGATGACACCCTTCTGAGTTAGGGAATGGGATTAAAAGTTCTTCCTATTCCTGTTCATAGGATGTATATTGACTGTGGTCTTGTTAAGGGTGAGGTGGCTGTTGGTGTGCGTCCAGCTTTGCCAATCGAGGGGATACAGTTCATCCTGGGCAACGGTTTGGCAGGTAGCAGAGTCTGGACTGATGTTCCCCCTGTGCTTTTAGTGACTGGCGGTCCGATTGAGTCAAGGTCTGAGGAGAGCTCTACAGTGTTGGCAGACGTCACGTCCTCTTGTGTGATCACTCGTGCTATGGACAAAAACATGTTTAGAAACCAGAAGACCAAGCATTGTCCCACTAGTCAAAGTGGTCGTGGCGGCGGTGGCGTTGATGGTGGTCGTGGTGGCGGCAGCGTTGATGGTGGTCGTGGCGGCGGTAGCAGGGGTCGAGGAAGAGGCAAGGAAATGACCTGCTATCGGTGTGGAGACCAAGGACACATGGCTCGTGACTGTGGGCATGCCAACGACCGGAAGTGCTATTCCTGCGGTGGGCTTGGTCACATCCAGAGCAGAGTCCTGCACGGGTCTGATTTTCAAGACCCGCTCCCGCCCCGCACCCGCGACGTGCAATACCGAACCCGCCCCGCTACCCGCAGATATTGCCAATTAGTTCCGCAACCCGACCCGACCCGTCGGCACAATATCCGCAACCCGACCCGCACCCGCATATATACTGTATGAGCAGTGAAAACGTGCAATTATTAACACACGCAGTTGCATATTTGTCTCAAAAAGCGTGGGATGTTTGTTATTTTCTCCATCTAGGATGACACCAAAAGCCTCCCAGACGTTGGATTTCGCTCTTGAGGAAGTGTTATTGAAATGCTGTATTCTCCGCTAGAGAGCTTCACCTCAGCCATTTCGAATGTGGCGCGCACAGCAGCAGATTGATGCGCTGCAGAGGTTATGATTATGCACGGTCCCGCGGGGGAGAGGTCTTTAAACATTGAAGGTGGGGTAGGTAATTTTGAGAAACCGGCTCGAGATACACTTTTTGTTATATTCCATGGAATGCTCTTAACATCCCGATAGCAATGAATATCTTAAGTGCTTTGACAAAAAATCCATGACAACATTTCATCTGTGGAAGCCGTAATACTGTAAAAAGCACGACCAATTATTTTAGCCGGCCCGGCTAAAATAACTGGATGGCCTACCTGCCTGTCAGCCTTCCATTGGGGCACAAACTTATCTCGTGCCCTCATTGGTCATGTGCGCGTTCGTGTGTGTTGGAGGAGAGGCTCTGTAAGGAAGTGGCAGATTTTCTCCGGTTGTGTATTTTCAAATTCTGGCGATCTCGAGCTGGTTTCTCAGACTTACCTACCCCACCTTTAAACTAAATTATTATTATTTTAATATATTTATTTTGCAATACCTGCAACCCGACCCGCATCATCTTTGTTTTACCCAGAACCGAACCCGGAAAAAAGCGTTTGAAAAAATACCACCTGCGAATCACCTTTTTTGCGGGTCACCCGATGCAGGACTCTGATCCAGAGACGTTGCAGTAGGGTGAAATGTTACAGGTGTGGCGACATTGGCCACGTTGCGGTGCATTGCAGTAAAGCCAGTGAAACTAACTGCTACAACTGAGGAAACATGGGCCGTGATGGTAATGTATGGTCTGTCATACTGTTTAATAAATCGTTCTCGCTCTGCCCATCCTTTTAAAGTGTGCTTCTCAGGTTGCTTACCTGTGTTGCTAAAGATGTGGCTGGGTGTGGGAGGAGCGGTTGGCAGTGTGAGGGTTGTATGTTGCAATTGTTGGTTTTGTTGGAAGTGGGGAGCCGTATGTCTTTTTGTTTTTCATTACTGGTGTTTTGTTTTGTTTTGTCAGGGTTGGTGTGCCGGTGGTCCTGGGGACACCGACTTTAAGGGGGTGGGTGTGATGACCCCTGCCTTGTTATCTCTGGTGTGTGTATGTTCCTTTAAGGTTTTCCCTTTGGTCTATCAGCTGGGATTGAGGACACCTGGCGGCCGGTACCAGAGGGTTAAAGGGCCTGAGTGAGACCTGCAATCTCTCTCTGGCAGGAGGACGCAACGTGAAGAGCAGCCACGACCAGCTGACCTCTTGTTTCGTCGTTTGTTTCGCCTGTTTGTGTCCTTCAGCAGCAGTGAATAAACTATTTTTTTTTATTCACGCCCTCGTTTTCTGTCGCGCGCTTGTTGTGGCTGAGGGCCAAGTCATGACAGCTGGGCTCATATTTAATAGTGCCTCAGTTCAATCATGTAAATGGTTCTCAATTATTGTTGAGTTTGTCTCCTTAGCTTCCCTTTTACATAACCATGCAAAGTCTCAACACTGGCACAACATTGACATGGCATGCAAGTGAAAAATTATGTATTAATTACCATACTTTGAATACAACCCGTTTGCTATCAACAAATACTCATTCAAAGCATTTCATATATAATTTGCCTGCCTGGTTGATGTTCCGCAACACTGAATTTTCTATAATGTTTGATGAATTCTTCTATTAAACTTGCCATAAATATCTGAAGTACCAGTTAGTCTGTTGGCTGCAAATCTTGTTATTGATTTGTCAGAATGGCTACAGTTGCTAAGCGACCATCATCCATGTAATCAGAAACTATAAAAGATTAGATTGTTTATATAAAGCTCTTTGTTGCCAAACATTGTCAGTTAAAACGGGAATTTAATAATTGGGAAATATGCATCAAGACAGTCAGACAATTAATTACTACTTAAGCCGAGGAGACGGCAGCTGTGGCGTAAAACTGTGAATATTCTGAGTCATAGAGAAATACTATTAGCCGCATCCCTCTGGAGAAGAGTATAACATTGGAGAATTTATCCTTACAATTCAATCTGGCTTCGTAAGTTTAGCATCATGAGCTGCAACATAGTCGGTCATTGTTGTTATACTAAACTAGAACGGAAATAATTTCAGTAGAGAAAGGGTTTCATGTCCTTAAGGGTTCCAAATGGTGCGTAGTATTTGCATCTGATTAAAAGTGTGAGGATTTTAGTCTTTGGATCCAAACAAAATTAAAATAATTTGAATGTAATCAAGTATTGTCCAATTCAGAAACAAAAGTAGTTATTCTAGCTATTAAGAGCGTCAAAAAGCAGGTTAAATATGGTTCCAAGACATATAATATGTAACCAATCAACAATTTGATTAAGATTAGAAATAACAAATATATGCGTAAAATAAACTTTAAATCCATACAATGCAAATGTTTGTTTGATGCAGGTGATAATTTATGTATTATATGTTATTTTCACACAGGTGCAAGGCCATTGTCACCAGGCACATCCCATGTCTGTGCAATTAAGTCTGGTTGTTCATGCTGAGATGGATAGATGATGCATCTGAGCATATTTCTGTCACACCAGGCGGCAGAGTGCAATTTAGGCATTACATTTAGCTTCTGTTGTCTTCTGTTGGCCACCATCACAAAGGCTAACAGAATCGTTTTTTGGCTTTAATTAGCAGATATACACCCACACAGAACTATAGGTTACTTACGTAACCTATAGTTCTCATTCATAACACTCCGTTCGATGTCTCACTATGGGATATTGTAGCTCCCGTATTGCCAGACGAGCTTATCTCGAAAATCACCAACCAACCAGAACTTAACAGGTAGAGTCCCGACTCAACAAGGTGCCCAGCACTGCTCGGGCCACGCTTGGAGCGGAGACGTCTAGCCTGTAAAAGCGGACAAAAGTGAGCGGCGAGGACCAGCTCGCCGCTGCACAGATGTCTTGGATGGAAACACCCTTGAACAAAGCCCAGGATGTAGCCAGGCCCCGAGTCGAGTGAGCCCACAGACCCGAAGGTGCTTGCCAACTCTGACTCGTATAGGCCAAAGCAATAATTGCCTCCACAATCCAGTGGGAGAGCCGTTGCTTAGTAACAGGCTTGCCCTTGTGAGGGTTAGCCCAGGACACAAAGAGTTGGTCATTAAGACGAAGCTCCTTTGATCTGTCCATATATGTGCATAAAGCACAGACTGGACACAACAGATCCTGCTGCTGTTCCCCGGAGGAAACCAGCGGCGGAGGAAATGCCTCAATGTCAATTGGGGTACACGAACCAACCACCTTTGGTGTAAAGGCAGGGTTGGGCTTCTACAACACTCTCGTTTGCCCTGGGGCGAACTGAGTGCATGAAGGATGTACAGACAGCGCATGAATATCACTGACCCGCTTGGCGGATGCCAGGGCCAGTAACAGCACTGTCTTGAGTGACAGATGTTTCATGTCAGCTCCTTCCAGGGGTTCAAATGGGGTCATTCTGAGCCCATTTAAAACCACTGCCAAGTCCCATAAGGGCACCAGCGACCTGGAGACAGGGAGGAGCCTGCGAGCCCCTTTCATAAAACGGCAGACCAAAGGATGTTGGCTAGCCGTCTTTCCCTCAAAGCCCACATGGCATGCAGAAATAGCAGCCAGGTACACTTTGATCGTAGAGAAAGCTCTGTGTTTATCGATCAAGTCCTGTAGAAATTATAAAATCACCCCGACAGGACATTGAAAGGAGATGTGTTCTTTTTGAAGGCACCACTCCTCAAACACCCTCCACTTACAGTCATAGAGAGACCTGGTGGAGGAAGCTCTCGCACTCTGAATAGTGTTTATCACCCTCTGAGGGAGTCCCACTGTATTCAGATTGTACCACTCACGTGCCAGGCCCATAGTGCCCAGCGCTCTGGGCGTGGGTGAAAGATCGCCTCCCCCGCCGTGGGGGGCTGCCATGGCTGATAGCAGCTGATATATCTCCGCCAGTCCGTACATTGCGGGCCAGGGCGGAGCTATCAGGATAAGAGTGTGGCGTTGTACCTTCACTCTGGCCAGAGTTGGGGGTATCAGAGCCAGGGGTGGGAACGCGTACAGAAGGCCCGGAGGCCAATCGTGCACGAGCGCGTCCACGCCTAACAGTGCGTTTAAATCGTGCATTGAAAAGAACAGCTGACATTGAGCATTTTCTTTTGATGCGAACATATCTACCACGGCTCTGCCGTAACGCACCCACAGCTGACTCACAATCCTTGGATGTAGAGTTCAGTCTGCATATAGTGGTGCACCTCTGGACAGTAGATCCGCCCCGAGGTTCATCACTCCTGGTACGTGTGTCGCTCTCAGAGAGAGGAGACGTCTGCCGCTCCATAAGGTCAGTTTGCGTGCCAGCATGTGTAACTGGAGAGAACGCAAACCCCCTTGGCGGTTTATATTGTGGTCGTGTTGTCTGTCCTCACGAGGACATGATGTCCTCTGAGAAAAGGCAGAAAGCGTTTTAGAGTGAGGAACACCGCTAAAAGCTCCAGGTAATTTATGTGCGCCGGCTGGAGGTCTCTGTTCCAGAGACCCCTCACCGGACGACCTCCGTAAATACCTTACAGAATGCCCGAGAAGCGAGGGGGGGTGACAGCGAATTGGAGTCTGTAGCTCCGTGTTACTGTCTTGAGAACCCCAAGCAGATGTTGTGAGCATCTTCCACTGTATGCTCCTTAGAGTCAGCGGAGATGTCACGTCTCTTACCCTCTGAGTCCCTATTAGTTGTGTTATGGGGCCCTCTAGTGTCTGAACACAGTGGTGCCCCATTTCGACAATCCCCACCGATACTGCGCATGCGCATGACGGTGGTGCCTTCACAACCCCAGCCGGCACTGCGCATACGCGTGACGGTGGTGCCTTCACAGACCCAGCCGGCACTGCGCATGCGCGTGACGGTGGTGCCTTCACAGACCCGTCTATAATCCGCCTTTTGAGAGAAGCCGTAGCTGCTCTCAGAAGGGGAACAGTTGACAGACTGTTTATTGTTTTTATTGTTTTTCTTGTGACATGTGTTTTTGCGGACTTGAGGATGGTGTTGAGGCATCTCTCGAGGCGGCGGGAACACATCTAGAGCTGGGGAACCGTGGACTTCCAACTCTGTCACAGAGGAGAGAAGGAGGGGCTGTCAGGCCGCTCGCTTCTTCTTCCTTGACTGCTGGCCGAAATTCTGGGTCGGCTGCGCCTGGGCTGCGCCTGGGCTGCGCCTGGGCTGCAGCCGGGACCGGATATTTTCTAGGCCAACTCGCCCTCGTCTCCTGCCTGGGCTGGGGACTCGGGGCGGGCTGCGACCTCTGCTGTTTGGGTATTTTGAACCCAGCAGGGTTGGAGGCAGCTTGGTCGAAGGACTGCCGCTGTGAAGGCAGCGGCTGGACCCTTCGAGGGAGGCAGAGGTGGAGGGCCTCGTCCTCCTTCTTTTTTGACTCGCATCTCCTCTGCATGGAGGCGAGAGCGGAGCCGAAAATCTCCTCGGGAACGATGGGCATGTCAAGCACATCCTCCTTTTCCCGGTCTGGGAGGTTGGTGAGGTTGAGCCATCTAGCTCTTTCCTGCACCACCATGATCCCCATTGCCTTGCCCGTGGCCTGGACGGCGCAGCGTTGGACACGGAGACAAATGTCTGTGACTGCGGCCATCTCATCCAGAACGGCCGGTCCAGGATTGCTCGACAGATCCTCACAGAGCTCCGCTTGGTATGCGGTTGGCAGCGAGGAAACGTTCAGAGCCCTGGCGGAAAACGCTGCGGCTCTGTAGGACCGTTCAGTCATGGTCGACTGGAATCGGTCCGCCTTCGCTGGCAGCGTGGGGTTCCTGCTTGGTGGGCCCATCCTCGGTAGGAGGTGGGCTGCCACCAGCGGTTCCATAGGCGGTATGCGGAGCAGGCCGAGCCTCTCCATACCATCACAGTCTAGGGAGGAGGCACCCTGGATTGGGGCCTTGTTGCTAAAGGGCCGGTCTCTCCACGAGACCGACACCTCATCCAACATCTCCGGGAAGACCGGAAGGAGTTGCCTCTTTGTCCTCATTGCTTGGGGAAAATGTTTCCCCTCGTAACGGGACCTGGAGGTCTCCTTGGCCATTTCGTGGAGAGGACCCGCTCGTAACAGGTACGTCGTCGAGAAAAAAAGTGTTACCAACCTGTCTTTAATCCGGAGAAAAAGAGGACGGTGTAGGTCTTTTTTCTCAAAGAATATTAACTGGTGTGTTAATATTCTTTTAATCCTTTCCTCCTCCGTGAGAAAGAGAAAAGAGAAACGTCCTCGCTACCGTGGTGTCGGTAGTGAGGGAAAGCAAGCTAGCGACAGGTGTGTTGCTAGCTTGAAAAAATCAAAACCTTACCTTAATTCCCGAGGAAGAAACGGCGAGGTCGATTATAATACTAACTGGTGTGTTAGTATTAGCAGTCTTCTTGCGAAGCAGGAAGGGTAGCCGGCGAGCGCCCGTCGACCGAAATTTAGATTTGGGTTCAGTCTGTGCACTGTTAAGCTAGCCCGGCTACCATAGAGATGTGCTCTGAAGCGAGAAGAGGTGTTTGAATGACGCATGCGACGTAGCGCAAGCTACTTATAGGGGGTGGATTCCCCTGACGCTGACGTCAAGATCACCAGCCAATCAGGATTGGCGTAATGAGATTGATGCTTCTGTTTGCTCCGCGATGAGGCGCATCCCATAGTGAGACATCGAACAGAGTGTTATGAATGAGAACTCTCCATCACCACAAATCCTTCTCTGTTCAGTTTCCCTCTGTTGCCCTGACATATCATATTTAAACTAGAACATACCTAAATACAAATGAAGGTTTACATTTTGTTGATTTAAATGCAGCTGTCGAATTAGAGTGTCGATGGAGCACACATAATTCTCGCTAAAATCTAAGGTTAAAATAACACATACATGACTTTTCAGACTAACTTGTATTCTCTTCACATTGGAACCCTTTTAAAAACGGATTAACACTCATCTCATTTAGTCATTAAAGATAGTCAATATGAGTCATGCTTCCTGTTTGTGAAGACACCACTCGTTGCTTTTAAGTTCTCTTCAGGATTTTGGCCGATTATCCATTATCCTAACTCCTTTCCTTAAACATAGCAGGTGTACAAATGACTCGTACATTTCACTTTAAGCACTCCTTGTATAACCCACTACTCTTGCTCCATTAGACAGACCCCTTATCAAATAGCTTACCTTGATGGACACTGCCAGCATTTTAAGAAAAATGTTTCTAATACACTGCAATCTGATTTATCAATATCTGTTCAATCTTATGCCTGAACTTTTATCATGGGCACTGATAATATAATAATAGTTTATTTCCATTTAAGTTTTCAATGTATGCGCTGTCACGGGAAAAATGAAGATGGTTGACAGTGAACAGTTTTCAAAAGATTGACACTTTCTGAATATTTATGTATTATGTTGAGAAAGAAGTAATAAGCCATGCAGTTCCCGACCAACAAAATAATGCAAGTCATTTGTATGTTAATGTGATTTTTAGGAGAGGCATTGCAATTTGATGGAGAAACGTCTAGTTATTGGTTTATATTTATATATTCACATACATACAAAATACAGCTTTCCTGATCTTTTTGTTCTGATTCCATATTTTTCAAGAATGGTATGTGTATGAAAGCTTGTTATTATTTGTCTTATTTGGTTGGTGATGGAACGTTTTAAGAGACCCTATTATGCTTGTTGGGTTTTTCTCAATATATATCGGTTTTTGTGGAAGTAAATAGTTTGCAGGTTTGCAAGGCTAAAATCATAAAGTTCCCTCCTGAGGGAGTTTCTCTCCCACACTCTCCCCCCCTGCCTGAAAAGCTTTGACAAAACTATTTTGTTTACTTCTGTAATATGAAGACATCACTATGTAAGAGAATGTATGAGACAAATAAAGCACTTTTTGAACATTAAAGCATGTAAACATGTCAGGATTCAGTAGATGCATAAAATACAAATATGGACCTGAAAATTAGCATTTTATGTGCTATTTAACTTTTGATCACAAAGGTTCCGGAAGGTTAAAACAGACGGTATATAAATCAAAATACCCAGATGGATCAAGGCTCTATTTTGTTCCTAGATTCCTTTATGCTTTGTGTCTTAAGTATTTTTACAATCCAAACTAAACTTATATTAAAATCAACTGATAATTCCCTTTGCCATGGACAACCAACATTCAGGATTTGAACACCATGAAGATTTGCATTTATATATTGCTTTTGGAAATAAACTTTTAAGCAATTGTTAATTGAATTTACTGTTAATGTATGATAAACACACTTGTGGTCATAATTAATGACACAAATGTAGCTAATTGCTGAATGAACAATGTGCAAAAACCAATAATTTGAACTGAAAACATAAGAAGCACCAACAAGCTTGTTAAAAGTGTGAACAAACTACAGAATCTGCAGAATTTAAAATGCAGAAAATGAAGAATACTGTTGACTTTAAACCACCATTTCCTGTGATCTAAGAAAACAAATGTAAGATGGATGGATGTTCTCCATGAACAAGTTTGAATTAAATGAGCAATAGTTAGAATGTGAGAATAGTGTTGGCTCCAGTAGTGTACTTTCTATTTCATTTCCCCACGGAATTGCTCTTTTCCTGATGAATTTCATACATTTAAGGCAATTTAAGGTCAAACTGAGATTATGGTCATTACAATATCTCATTCCTTTAGGGAAGGAATATAGACTCAACACTGTCAAACATGTTTCATATGTCAAGGTAGAAAATAAAGAAGGATTGGATATGAAGTATAATTAAGTTAATATTTAGAAAAGGTCAAGCCTGAAGAGTAGTTATAATCATACTGTTTCAATCAAAAAAGTGACAGGTAGTGTGACAGGTCACACATCTCCCTACTTATGCAAATAAGCTAAGTCCCGCCCCCCATTGCGAGACCCTTTGATGTGTTGATTAGGGCAGACTCTTTGAAGTTATGTTGTCTGGCCCCTGTCCCCTCACACCCCTTTGTAGTCTAGTCCATTGATGTGTGTTATAACAGGTAGGTGTGAAAAGCCCCCCTGTGTAGTGCCTTTGTTATCTAATTATTTGATGTGTTAATTAGGGCAGCCTCTTTGAAGTTATGTTGTCTGGCCCCTGTCCCCTCACACCCCTTTGTAGTCTAGTCCATTGATGTGTGTTATAACAGGTAGGTGTGAAAAGCCCCCCTGTGTAGTGCCTTTGTTGTCTAATTATTTGATGTGTTGATTAAGGCAGACTCTTTGAAGTTATGTTGTCTGGCCCCTGTCCCTCAGAGCCCTTTGTTATCTAATCTAAGTAGCCTTTGATGTTTTGCCCTTTGATGTGAGGTGTGATTTCACACTGGTGAAAGCCTTTGATGTTAATCTAGGTGTCTCTTTGAAGTTATGCGTGAGACTGTCTACCCGCCCCCTCCCAGCCTCCCCCCCCTTTTCTCCACCCCCCTTCCTGTGGCTATGAAGCCAGCAGATAGTGGGGGTGGAATTAGATGAAGATAGAAATACACTCAAACTAAATAAAAAAAGACAGTCATTTACACTTACCAAGTCACCATTCAAAAAAGAAAAATGTCAAGAGACGCCTCGAATGGGGTTTAACCAGCCTGTGACAGCTTACCCGTCTGAAGAGCCAGTCAAGAAACGAATGCAGCATCGGGGCCGGTACAGCCTCTTTCTGGTCATGTGTGTTGGAGGAGGGGCTCTGTAAGGAAGTCTGAAGGAAGTGGCAGATTCTCCCCCGGTTTGAATGCAAAAGACTCTGACTTTTCTCCAAAGGGCTCCGCCTACCTTAAGAACAATTAACACACATACACACACACACACACACACACTGGAGTTGGCTTTTGATTGGAGGGTTGAGATAAGCTTTTGGAAGGTATGTTAATTAAGACACTCTCTGTGAGATGAGAAGCGAGGCGATGAAGTTAGTTTTAAAAAAAGAAATAAGCTCTAATTAAATAAAAACAGCCATTCATTTTCACTCACCAAGACACCTAAAAAAGGTTGTTGTCCTCTCTAGGTTTGATTCAGGTTTTGTTTTTAAATGATATGTGAGTGCTAAGGATGTTTCTTTTAAAGTTTTTGTGAAACTGTTAACTACAAGGAAATATCTGCTTGCAAAGAGGGTATTCATATTAATTTAAAAAAGATCTTGTTTAGGTTTTATTAGTGATAACTAAGGATGTTCTCTTTTAGTTGTATGGATTGTGAACTAATGTGTAATTACTTTTTTACTAACTATAAGAAAAGTCTCTCTGAAGAGGGGAAATAATAAAATATCCTATTACCCGCATAATCTTTGTCTTTTTTAAATAATTACTTTACACCACTATAAGGAATCCCAATATGAAGCTGTGTGAGGTTGTGTGGGTGTAATATTAGATTTTGTTGTAGGCAACAAAGAGAAGTATCTTTTAAAAATGTGTGTTTCTGCTCCATTCACTCCAAGGCGGCTCCAGTGGGGCTGATCAGAACAAAGAAAAGCTGTAAACACTTAAAATACTTAATCAAGAGTCTGAAGGTAAATGAAATTAGTCATTTACAACAGCTTGAACTGGATAAATGTTTAGTCTTTTTTCAAACATACCGTACGTTCTGCATGTTAGTATATATGGCCAATCGATGTTAGACCCTACTGCCCTAGACGCATGCCCTCAATAGGGAAGTCACGCTTTGGGAAGAGGTGTTTAATTTCATAGATCCACCTTGATTGTTGTTGTGAGGGGTGAAGGAAGAGGGACGGGGGAGGAAAATTCAGAGGATGAAGAAGCAGAAAACATAACTTGTTTGTAAAACGGACAGCACGTCAGTTTCAAGAAAGATGACACTGTGTTTATGCATGACATGCAAAATATCTTGAAGCCCTATTAAAAAAAAATATAAGTATAAGTATATTGTGTTGAAAATATCGCAAAAAGTCGTAATATTGTATAATGTATTAGTTACATGTTGTATTTTGCTAGAAATCACTATGTAGTTTTTCAAAAAATATAATGGAAAAAGGAGAGAAACACAAAAAACAAAATATCACAGTATGTTGAAAAAATATGAAAAAAGTAATATTGTGTTTAAAATAACATGAAAGAAATCTTAGTAACGCCTCTAAAAAATATAATATATATATTTAGAAAAGTAATGTTAGTCATGTCAAGTTATCAAGACTGCTGTGTTTCATCGAAACAGCGTTACAATCACAAACTTGCCTTTTAGAGAGACATAAAGAAAACAAATTCCTTACAAATCAATGAATATTTTACCCGGTTAAAAAGGTTTGCATCCATTAAAGTGTAACTGAAAGATACACTATTCTACGATAACTAAAAGTATCGTAGTAGCACAAGAAAAGAGAATAAAACATTGATGTCAACAAAACAGCCTTGTTTCACTGAAATAGCCTCAAAATCACAAACTGCCATTAAGAGTCAGATTCTTAACGAAATCTAATGACACAAAGTACTTCATTATCTACTTTTCAGCTTTTAAATACAAAATGTATCATTCAGTAACTTTCTGATAGAATTTAAGCATAAATCTGTCAAAGATTCTTAAAGAAATCTACTGACACATAGTACTTCATTATCTACTTTTCAGCTTTTATACACAAAGTGTATCTTTCAGTAACTTTCTCAGAGACTTTAAGCATAAATCTGTCAAATGTTTCAAAAACAGCCTTGTTTCACTGAAATAACCTCAAAATCACAAACTGCCATTACGAGTAAGATTCTTAACAAAATCTACTGACACAAAGTACTTCATTATCTACTTTTCAGCTTTTATACACAAAAGTGTATCTTTCAGTAACTTTCTCAGAGACTGTAAGCATAAATCTGTCAAATGTTTCAAAACAGCCTTGTTTCACTGAAATAGCCTCAAAATCACAAACTGCCATTAAGAGTCAGATTCTTAACAAAATCTAAGGACACAAAGTCTACTTCATTATCTACTTTTCAACTTTTAAATACAAAAGTGTATCTTTCAGTAACTTTCTGAGAGAATTTAAGCATAAATCTGTCAAATGTTCAAAACAGCCTTGTTTCACTGAAATCTCTCAAAATCACAAACTGCCATTAAGAGTCAGATTCTTAACGAAATCTACTAAAACAAAGTACTTCATTCTCTACTTTTCAGCTTGTATACACTAAAGTGTATCTCTCAGTAACTTTCTCAGAGAATTAAGCATAAATATGTCAAATGTTCATAACAGCCTTGTTTCACTGAAATAGCCTCAAAATCACAAACTGCAATTAAGTGTCAGATGCTTAACGAAATCTACTAAAACAAAGTACTTCATTATATACTTTTCAGCTTTTATACACTAAAGTGTGTCTCTCAGTAACTTTCTCAGAGAATTAAGCATAAATCTGTCAAATGTTCAAAACAGCCTTGTTTCACTGAAATAGCCTCAAAATCACAAACTGCCATTAAGAGTAAGATTCTTAACGAAATCTACGGACACAAGTCTACTTCATTATTTACTTTTTCAGCTTTTTAAATACAAAATTGTATCTTTCAGTAACTTTTTGAGAGAGTTAAGCATAAATCTGTCAAATATTCAAAACAGCCTTGTTTCACTGAAATCTCTCAAAATCACAAACTGCCATTAAGAGTAAGATTCTTAACGAAATCTACTGACACAAAGTACTTCATTATCTACTTTTCAGCTTTTATACACAAAAGTGTATCTTTCAGTAACTTTCTCAGAGAATTTAAGCATAAATCTGTCAAATGTTCAAAACAGACTTGTTTCACTGAAATAGCCTCGAAATCACAAACTGGCTGAAACTGTACAGTGAATTGGAGAAATTACAGCACAGAGTTTGGTACTAGGACACAGATCGTATAATCTATGTGACAAGACAGGGGGAGACTACACTGCCCATGAGGGTTTATCTGGGGGATCCCTAAAAGTTATGCTTACCAGACCAAAAATCAAAAAAGTTGTGATGCGTTTGTGTAATCCCTTTCACACGCATCTTTTTTTATTTTTGGTCTGGTAAATTACTGAAAGATACACTTTTGTGTATACAAGCTGAAAAGTAGATAATGAAGTTCTTTGTGTCAGTAGATTTCGTTAAGATTCTGACTCTTAATGGCAGTTTGTGATTTTTAGGCTATTTCAGTGAAACAAGGCTGTTTTGAGGATTTGACAGATGTATGCTTAACTCTCTCAAAAAGTTACTGAAAGATACAATTTTGTATTTCAAAAGCTGAAAAAGTAGATAATGAAGTAGACTTGTGTCCGTAGATTTCGTTAAGAATCTGACTCTTAATGGCAGTTTGTGATTTTGAGGCTATTTCAGTGAAATAAGGCTGTTTTTAAACATTTGACAGATTTATGCTTAAATTCTCTGAGAAAGTTACTGAAAGATACACTTTTGTGTATAAAAGCTGAAATGTAGATAATGAAGTACTTTGTGTCAGTAGATTTTGTTAAGAATCTTTGACAGATTTATGCTTAAATTCTCTCAGAAAGTTACTGAAAGATACACTTTTGTATTTAAAAGTTGAAAAGTAGATAATGAAGTACTTTGTGTCAGTATATTTCGTTAAGAATCTTACTCTTAATGGCAGTTTGTGATTTTGAGGCTATTTCAGTGAAACAAGGCTGTTTTGAACATTTGACAGATTTATGCTTAATTCTCTGAGAAAGTTACTGAAAGATACACGTTAGTGTATACAAGCTGAAAAGTATATAATGAAGTACTTTGTTTTAGTAGATTTCGTTAAGAATCTGACTCTTAATGGCAGTTTGTGATTTTGAGTCTATTTCAGTGAAACAAGGCTGTTTTGAACATTTGACATATTTATGCTTAATTCTCTGAGAAAGTTACTGAGAGATACACTTTAGTGTATAAAAGCTGAAAAGTAGATAATGAAGTACTTTGTTTTAGTAGATTTCGTTAAGAATCTGACTCTTAATGGCAGTTTGTGATTTCGAGGCTATTTCAGTGAAACAAGGCTGTTTTGAACATTTGACAGATTTATGCTTAATTCTCTGAGAAAGTTACTGAGAGATACACTTTAGTGTATACAAGCTGAAAAGTAGATAATGAAGTACTTTGTGTCAGTAGATTTAGTTAAGAATCTGACTCTTAATGGCAGTTTGTGATTTTGAGAGATTTCAGTGAAACAAGGCTGTTTTGAATATTTGACAGATTTATGCTTAACTCTCTCAAAAAGTTACTGAAAGATACAATTTTGTATTTAAAAAGCTGAAAAAAGTAGATAATGAAGTAGACTTTGTGTCCTTAGATTTCGTTAAGAATCTGACTCTTAATGGCAGTTTGTGATTTTGAGGCTATTTCAGTGAAACAAGGCTGTTTTGAAACATTTGACAGATTTATGCTTAAATTCTCTGAGAAAGTTACTGAAAGATACACTATTCTTTTTAAAAGCTGAACAGTAGATAATGAAGTACTTTGTGTCAGTAGATTTAGTTAAGAATCTTTGACAGATTTATGCTTAAATTCTCTCAGAAAGTTACTGAAAGATACACTTTTGTATTTAAAAGTTGAAAAGTAGATAATTAAGTACTTTGTGTCAGTAGATTTTGTTAAGAATCTGACTCTTAATGGCAGTTTGTGATTTTGAGGCTATTTCAGTGAAACAAGGCTGTTTTGAACATTTGACAGATTTATGCTTAATTCTCTGAGAAAGTTACTGAAAGATACACTTTAGTGTATACAAGCTGAAAAGTATATAATGAAGTACTTTGTTTTAGTAGATTTCGTTAAGAATCTGACTCTTAATGGCAGTTTGTGATTTTGAGTCTATTTCAGTGAAACAAGGCTGTTTTGAACATTTGACATATTTATGCTTAATTCTCTGAGAAAGTTACTGAGAGATACACTTTAGTGTATAAAAGCTGAAAAGTAGATAATGAAGTACTTTGTTTTAGTAGATTTCGTTAAGAATCTGACTCTTAATGGCAGTTTGTGATTTCGAGGCTATTTCAGTGAAACAAGGCTGTTTTGAACATTTGACAGATTTATGCTTAATTCTCTGAGAAAGTTACTGAGAGATACACTTTAGTGTATAAAAGCTGAAAAGTAGATAATGAAGTACTTTGTGTCAGTAGATTTAGTTAAGAATCTGACTCTTAATGGCAGTTTGTGATTTTGAGAGATTTCAGTGAAACAAGGCTGTTTTGAATATTTGACAGATTTATGCTTAACTCTCTCAAAAAGTTACTGAAAGATACAATTTTGTATTTAAAAAGCTGAAAAAAGTAGATAATGAAGTAGACTTTGTGTCCTTAGATTTCGTTAAGAATCTGACTCTTAATGGCAGTTTGTGATTTTGAGGCTATTTCAGTGAAACAAGGCTGTTTTGAAACATTTGACAGATTTATGCTTAAATTCTCTGAGAAAGTTACTGAAAGATACACTATTCTTTTTAAAAGCTGAACAGTAGATAATGAAGTACTTTGTGTCAGTAGATTTAGTTAAGAATCTTTGACAGATTTATGCTTAAATTCTCTCAGAAAGTTACTGAAAGATACACTTTTGTATTTAAAAGTTGAAAAGTAGATAATTAAGTACTTTGTGTCAGTAGATTTTGTTAAGAATCTGACTCTTAATGGCAGTTTGTGATTTTGAGGCTATTTCATTGAAACAAGGCTGTTTTGAACATTTGACAGATTTATGCTTAAATTCTCTGAGAACGTTACTGAGAGATACACTTTAGTGTATAAAAGCTGAAAAGTAGATAATGAAGTACTTTGTGTCGGTAGATTTCGTTAAGAATCTTACTCTTAATGGCAGTTTGTGATTTTGAGAGATTTCAGTGAAACAAGGCTGTCTTGAATATTTGACAGATTTATGCTCAACTCTCTCAAAAAGTTACTGAAAGATACAATTTTGTCTTTAAAAAGCTGAAAAAAGTAGATAATGAAGTAGACTTTGTGTCCTTAGATTTCGTTAAGAATCTGACTCTTAATGGCAGTTTGTGATTTTGAGGCTATTTCAGTGAAACAAGGCTGGTTTGAAACATTTGACAGATGTATGCTTAAATTCTCTGAGAAAGTTACTGAAAGATACACTATTATTTTTAAAAGCTGAAAAGTAGATAATGAAGTACTTTGTGTCGGTAGATTTCGTTAAGAATCTTACTCTTAATGGCAGTTTGTGATTTTGAGGCTATTTCAGTGAAGCAAGGCTATTTTGAACATTTGACAGATTTATGCTTAATTCTCTGAGAAAGTTACTGAAAGATACACTATTCTTTTTAAAAGCTGACCACTATCATGAAAGTACTCTGTTTTAGTAGATTTAATTAGGATTCTGACTCTTAATGTCAGTTTGCAATCTTGAGGCTATTTCAGTGAAACAAGGCTGTTTTTAAACATTTGACAGATTTATGCTTAAATTCTCTGAGAAAGTTACTGAAAGATACACTTTTGTGTATAAAAGCTGAAAAGTAGTTATGAAGCACTTTGTGTCAGTAGATTTCCTTAAGAATCTTTGACAGATTTATGCTTACATTCTCTCAGAAAGTTATTGAAAGATACACTTTTGTATTTAAAAGTTGAAAAGTAGATAATGAAGTACTTTGTGTCAGTAGATTTCGTTAAGAATCTTACTCTTGATGGCAGTTTGTGATTTTGAGGCTATTTCAGTGAAACAAGGCTGTTTTGTTGACATGCTTTATTTTCTTTTCTTGTGCTACTACGATACTTTTAGTTACACTTTAATGGATGCAAACCTTTTTAACCGGGTAAAATATTCATTGATTTGTAAGGAATTCGTTTTCTTTATGTCTCTCTAAAAGGCAAGTTTGTGATTTTAACACTGTTTCGATGAAACACAGCAGTCTTGATAACTTGACATGACTCACTTTACTTTTCTAAATATATGTTTTTTTAGAGGCGTTACTAAGATTTCTTTCATGTTATTTTAAACACAACATTACTTTTTTCATATTTTTTCAACATACTGTGATATTTAGTTTTTTGTCTTTCTCTCCTTTTTCCATTATATTTTTTGAAAAACTACATAGTGATTTCTAGCAAAATACAACATGCAACTAATACATTATACAATATTACGACTTTTTGCGATATTTTCAACACAATATACTTGTACCTTATTAGGGCAGTAGGGTCTAAAATCGATTGGCCATATATACTAACATGCAGAACGTACGGTATGTTTGAAAAAAGACTAACCATTTATCCAGTTCAAGCTGTTGTAAATGACTAATTTAATTTACCCTCAGACTGTTGATTAAGTATTACTAAGTGTTTACAGCTTTTCTTTGTTCTGATCAGCCCCACTGGAGCCGCCTTGGAGTGAATGGAGCAGAAACACACATTTTTAAAAGATACTTCTCTTTGTTGCCTACAACAAAATATAATATTACACCCACACAACCTCACACAGCTTCACATTGGGTTTCCTTATAGTGGTGTAAAGTAATTATTTAAAAAAGACAAAGATTATGCAGGTAATAGGATATTTTATTATTTCCCCTCTTCAGAGAGACTTTTCTTATAGTTAGTAAAAAAGTAATTACACATTAGTTCACAATCCATACAACTAAAAGAGAACATCCTTAGTTATCACGAATAAAACCTAAACAAGATATTTTTTAAATTAATATGAATACCCTCTTTGCAAGCAGATATTTCCTTGTAGTTAACAGTTTCACAAAAACTTTAAAAGAAACATCCTTAGCACTCACATATCATTTAAAAACAAAACCTGAATCAAATCTAGAGAGGACAAAAACGTTTTTTAGGTGTCTTGGTGAGTGAAAATGAATGGCTGTTTTTATTTAATTAGAGCTTATTTATTTTTTTAAAACTAACTTCATCGCCTCGCTTCTCATCTCACAGAGAGTGTCTTAATTAACATACCTTCCAAAAGCTTATCTCAACCCTCCCATCAAAAGCCAACTCCAGTGTGTGTGTGTGTGTGTGTGTGTGTGTGTGTGTGTGTGTGTGTGTGTGTGTGTGTGTGTGTGTGTGTGTGTGTGTGTGTGTGTGTGTGTGTGTGTGTGTGTGTGTGTGTGTGTGTGTGTGTGTGTGTGTGTGTGTGTGTGTGTGTGTGTGTGTGTGTGTGTGTGTGTGTGTGTGTGTGTGTTAATTGTTCTTAAGGTAGGCGGAGCCCTTTGGAGAAAAGTCAGAGTCTTTTGCATTCAAACCGGGGGAGAATCTGCCACTTCCTTCAGACTTCCTTACAGAGCCCCTCTTCCAACACACATGACCAGAAAGAGGCTGTACCGGCCCCGATGCTGCATTCGTTTCTTGAATGGCTCTTCAGACGGGTAAGCTGTCACAGGCTGGTTAAACCCCATTCGAGGCGTCTCTTGACATTTTTCTTTTTTGAATGGTGACTTGGTAAGTGTAAATGACTGTCTTTTTTTATTTAGTTTGAGTGTATTTCTATCTTCATCTAATTCCACACCCACTATCTGCTGGCTTCATAGCCACAGGAAGGGGGGTGGAGAAAAGGGGGGGGAGGCTGGGAGGGGGCGGGTAGACAGTCTCACGCATAACTTCAAAGAGACACCTAGATTAACATCAAAGGCTTTCACCAGTGTGAAATCACACATCACATCAAAGGGCAAAACATCAAAGGCTAATTAGATTAGATAACAAAGGGCTCTGAGGGACAGGGGCCAGACAACATAACTTCAAAGAGTCTGCCTTAATCAACACATCAAATAATTAGACAACAAAGGCACTACACAGGGGGGCTTTTCACACCTACCTGTTATAACACACATTAATGGACTAGACTACAAAGGGGTGTGAGGGGACAGGGGCCAGACAACATAACTTCAAAGAGTCTGCCCTAATTAACACATCAAATAATTAGACAACAAAGGCACTACACAGGGGGGCTTTTCACACCTACCTGTTATAACACACATCAATGGACTAGACTACAAAGGGGTGTGAGGGGACAGGGGCCAGACAACATAACTTCAAAGAGTCTGCCCTAATCAACACATCAAAGGGTCTCGCAATGGGGGGCGGGACTTAGCTAATTTGCATAAGTAGGGAGATGTGTGACCTGTCACACTACCTGTCACTTTTTTGATTGAAACAGTATGATTATAACTACTCTGAAGGTGTTTTGAAATTGCTCACTTAAACTTAGGCAGAACCGAATTATGACACTTAACCAAAGTCATTATGAAGCTGCTTCACCGAATAATGAAGTGCAGTCTTGACTCAGACAACCACATGCAGAAGATTACAATGTTAGTGAGCAGTGGGAGACATAGAGTATGGTCTGATAGTAAATGGACTCTCAATTAATTGATCAGACACATTTTTAACAGAAATGATGTGCATATGAAGGGTTTTTAATGAGGGAAACCAACTGTATATTATTAGAGGAAAATTATATTTACAGTAAATGAGCATGACTTGGTATATCATGTCTGATCCTGCTTCCAGTGCTGGTGCATCTGTGACATCAATGTTGTGGTGGCTACCTCTACCTCAAAAAGAATTGGTGTTCGTATAACAATGAAAAAACGAACAAAGCAGATTTTGAAGCATTAAGAGGGTTTTTTAACATTATCAGCTAGATAAAATAATGGTTTTCTAACTGGAGTCTGGTTACTTTAAGAAGAGAATAATGAGTTTTGAATCAGCCATATCATCGTAGTTTAAAATGACGGCAACACTGATCGAAGTGCTCTGCCCCGTAACTGTCCAAGTCACATTTTCTTTACCATTAACGAGTCTTTAAACACTGAGCCCAAACCACATTGCCTTTAGTGTATACTTCCTGTCTGTCTTTGTGTGCTGATTTTCTGACATCCAGCTCTTTTACCTATTTCCTTCTCTTAAGCTGATTTCTTGTTCTGGTTTTCTTTTCTTTACTGGTGACACTTTAGCCATAATGAATCCTAAGTGTTGTGCTGTCCAAAAGTGTTAAAATGAATATAATGGACCGGACTTCTTTCTGCGGATTGATATGACTGCACATGGTCCTTTGATCAGAGCATCCCTAGTGGTGGTCTTCTATCGGAAAAGACCAATGAATGTCCGTATTGAACATCAGAATCGAGTATTCAACCTAGCTGTATGATAACGAACACTAGTTAAATACATGTAATTTAACTGAAACTTTTATCCAAAGCGACTTAAATACAATTCAATACCAGGGGCTGGGTTCGAACCAATGACCCACACAATGCTCCCCATAGTTGCATATTAATTGCATGATTTAAATGTTGATAAACTGTATATTCACAGCAATTGGAGTGGTTACTATACTGATGATGAAATGTGCTTTAAATGACGCACTTCAGTAAAAGGACATGAATTCAGTGTACTACCTGATCTTTGAATGCGAGGACCAACCTTGACTTAGCATGCTTGCGTAAGCACTTCCTGAAGGTTAAAGGCAGACTTTTCACATAACTTCAGCAACCAATAAGCAAGTGTTATTAATTAAAAAGAAGAGAGTACCTGAAAGGAGTTGAAGAACAGCTCACAGTACATGCGGACTTCCCAGCTCAGGCCCTCGATTGTATAAGGCCCCACAAAGATGATGTAGTGGATGCCAAACACCAGCACTAGTACAAGGGTGGACTTTGCCAGTTTCCTGTAGAGACGTAAACACACAGGTAGTAAACACGTATACAGGGCAGTGCTGACTTGCTTTGGATTTGTGTGGATTTATTGGTGAGATAGAGACTAAGACCAATGCTTTTT
Organism: Pseudochaenichthys georgianus; assembly: GCF_902827115.2. Lineage (NCBI taxonomy): Eukaryota > Metazoa > Chordata > Actinopteri > Perciformes > Channichthyidae > Pseudochaenichthys > Pseudochaenichthys georgianus. Next base: position 13,386,998 of record NC_047523.1, read on the forward strand.
TTTATTATGCTGCTTCCAAAACGTATTCGTTCAGAGAAGACACTGGAGAAAATGTCCAAAATACACATTTAGCTGTTTCTTTGTATGTGCCATTTATACCCATCAGCGCCAGCGGGTATTATTTACCTTATGGAAAATGCAGTGATTTTCACATAATTTGCACATAAACATAAACATGACGTGTTGCTATAGCAACGCCTGTTGTTTACTTCGGTTCCTTAGATAGATAGATAGATGGATGGATAGATATATAGATGGATAGATATAGATGGATAGATATATAGATAGATAGATTGATCGATCGATAGATTGATCGATAGATCGATAGATAGACACTTTTAGCGATATTTTATACTTCATGCAATCTGCACAAACTGCACAAAAGTCCTCCAACTCATACGACCAAATAGGTTGATTGTTCAGCAGCTTATTACGACCTATAGTCACGTTTTAAAGTTTAGCACCTCTAGTGGTCGTGTAAGAAACAACAATCTGCGGCAATTGCAAACGCTCCGGAGGGTCGTATATTCACAAATAACCCTCTCTGGAAAATCCTAAATTGTAATATAGTTTGGCCATTAAAATGCTTTTTTATTAGATGTCTAGCGAGAAGTGTATATTGTACTTGCGTCAACCCTCACCGGGTGAAAATAGTATTTCCGGTCTTGAAGTTTCCATAATAAAACCATATTCCCCTCACTGTCAAATTATTTAACAGTGATATACATGTACTGTATGCCGTACTCATCCACTAAAAAACATCAGTTTATCCTTGTTAACCCTGTGTTCTAGTATGATAAATAAAAGAACATTGTACCTTGAAAATCAATGCATTCTAATAGTCGATTTTAGGTATACAGCGACCCCTGGCGGTTCTAGTGTTAAATAATCATGTTTTAACAGTGATATATTTCATTGTTGGACCCTAAGCTGTCGGGCTTCAGAGTTTTTATTTATTTATTTATATTTTATAGGCCAACAAATCGTTTTATGTTGCTTCCATAAAATATATTCTTTCAGAAGATACAGGGGACAATGTCCAAAATACACATTTAGCTTGTATTTATCTACATGTATGTGTTTATCATCCAGATGTCTCCTTAATTCAGAGAATGCCTCATTTTGTAAAAAACAAACAAAAACAAAACAAAAAACCAACAGAAACAGGAAAAACTTTCTAAATAAAAAAAATAAAACACAACAATTAAAGCAAAAATATACGTTACTTAATGTTAGTGATAAACTGGTGAAGTTTGGGTGATATTATTTTATTGTTTTACCCTTTTTAACTTTTAACGTCCTGAAAAATACATATTAGTTGTTTTCTGATATGCTGAGGCAGAGTTTGATGCATGTCATAGCCGTCTCTTGCCCCGACGCTTCAAATATGGTCGTACTCTGTCAAATGAAGGTATAAATGCAGAAAAAAATAAAAATCTGACGTCAATTATGCGTAATTGTCAGCCAGTTTAAACATATCCCTGCATAGCAATGCACTGCACTCTTTGGCATATTTTCCAACATGCACCAACAACAGCACTTGGCATATAATACTGAATCTAATAAAAGTTTAAAATGTAATTGGTACTTTCCTCAGTGACAGACATGACGTGCTTGGTGTGATTTAGCAAAAGTATAAATCTTGCCAAATTGAAATGTGTGAATGTAATTATTAATGAATATTAATTAAATAACAAATGAGTTGTATGGAACTGTGTTGATGGCTTCTAGGACCCTAGCTAATCAGATAACTGACTGGCTATACAACTAATTTGTATAGCCAATTAAGCTCACATTCCCTCCACAGGAACATAACTCGTCCTTGAGGGTATATTTTAGAAGTTTCGCTCTGCAAATACTAGACTGGAACAATGAGGTACAGGATATTATTTTAGCATTTTAGGACTTTTATCCAGATGAGTCATAGATAAAACATATTTTTTGTTGAGGTGTTGTCAATATTTTGGAAATTCTACATTATTAGGTAGAACAACTTTGTGTTACTCCACATTTGTGGTACAGCTTTAACAAACAAAAAAGACAGCATTTGTATTACTGTTTCTAATATTCCAATCATTTCACATCAAAAGGTACTTGCAATCAAATATCTCGAGTACAATATTAACACACTTCAGCAGTAGGGATGGATACCGAAACCTGGTATTAAAGGGCACAAGTGTGTTTAGTAGTGTTTTTGTTTAAGGGTGGAAACACAAACAATCTGTCCAAACATCTGGCGAGATTGCACCATATTCAGGTAGAGAAATGCACAGTTTTCCGACTTCCAAAACTGGTAGTTCTGTTGCCCCATATCGAGTACCGGTACCACTTTACGTATATATTATGTATGCTAGCAGCCTTTAAACCATAAATGGAGTTCAATAAATTACAGAAGCGTGGGTTGTTGATTAAAGATAACATTTGTTTTTAATTTCCATCATCACATTAGTCTGTTAATATTTTACATGAACCAATTTTAATTCTGATGCCAATTTATTACGTTTTTCCCTATAAATAACAAAAATAACCAATAAAAATACAGTTAAAGTACCGGATCGATAAGCAGTATCATTCAGAGTAGTAGTACCGTTAAAAGAATAACCGATAACGATAACCCATCCCCATACAAGAAGCAACAGGTGTTGCATGTGCACAGTGATTCTTTCAAGGAATATCTTTGTAAACCAAAGATTTGTCCAATTTGAAACTTTTTAACTTATTTAAATGATCTTTGTGTCAAAGCCAAACTTCCGTCAATAAGGGAAGCTAAAGCTTGCTCCTCCTAAGGAAAAAAATACAGTTCTTAATTTTCTTCTTTTAATTTAAGGAGACCATCTGGCTTTTTAGATCAGTGACAGAGGCGTACACTTCCTGACATGAATGGTATTTGTTTAAAATTCTGACAAATATGCTACACTGAATTTAGGCTACACAACACTTCAGGTAAATCAGAGATTATTTAACAGCTCGGGGCATGCAATCAACCTGACAGGAGTGGAAAGTTCTGATTAAAAAGCAGTGGTTTTTTTCAGTTGAAATAATGATTTATCAACTGGGAATAGAGTGCTGGGAATGTAGGGAGTCATGTGTAAAGTCCATGGAAATGTCAACAACTCAAGGCAAAACAAAAATCCCTTAAAAAAGGTTATCATCTTTTTTGGTGAGCAATTGTGACGAGAATATCTGCATAATGAAATGAAGTTTAGCGCAAGTTCAGGCAGGAAGACCTATCACTCCGTATTGCACGTCATGGCAATACTCGCTCCCTTCACTAGATGACAGGGAGCGCCACTCCTTAGCTAACCTATCACTTCCCTCCATTCACAAGCCTAATTATCGCACCTGTTAATCCCTCTATATATGCTCTCCCCTTTTCTATCAGCTGTCTTCCAGGTGTCAACGCGCAAGTTGGTAGCTTACACTCCTCTTACGCCTAAACACTTGATACGAAAACCTCAAACATGTCTAATTCAGACTCTTCAGAGAACCTACTTTTTTCGAAGGATCTCGATCCCGTTTCTGATACACTTCCAGAGGAAGCGTCAAACTCCTCAAGTCACCGTTGCCTCAGTTCTCGTCTGAGCGCCCGCAGCGGCTCTCGCACAGCAGAGGCAGACTTCGTCGTCGCCCATCTCCGGAAGCAGGGCATCACCCCAGCCCCAGATCTCCTGCTTTCCCAGCTCCGTGAGCTGTCGGACCAAGCCTCCGGTGTGGTCTCCCAGCCCAGGCCAGCAGCTCCAGCCAGCCCCCCCGGAAGAGGGCGAGGGCGCTCTCGCGGCCGCCGGGGCAAAAGGTCTAAAAAAGCGAGTCCTCCAGGAGCTCGCTCGGCCAAGACATCCTCCACTCCTCAGGCTCACTCCAGCGCCGCTCAGCAGACCAGCCCGGGAGCTCCGGCACTCAGCCCCTCTTCGATGGCAGCCTAGCCAACACACTGCAATCTCTGGCAAATGCTATGCTGCTAATCGACGCTCGCCTTCAGTTCATGGAGAGAGGCCAGGCCGGAGCTTCAACCTCTTCGGCGGCCCCGCCGGGTCAGGATCTTGCATTTGGCATGGTAGTTCCTTCTCACTCTCTGGCTTCCACCCTCCCGGCTCCTCCCTCAAGTAGGCCCTACATTCCCCAAGCCGCTAACATCTCCTCACGGCTCAGAGCAAAAATCCTCGACGGGAAAGATATTAATTTGGTTAGCCTTATTACTGCGGTATTTAAATCCGCAGACCCCCGGCTCCTCAAAGACCTTTCTATAGGGCAATTTCTGGTAGCTTTTAGCATCTTCCGCGATGTCCTCTGCGCAGTTTACCCTGGAAGGAGAGTGGAGTTAGATGCATATCTGGCCATGATTGGCGATCTTCACATCAAATACGGGAAATCAGTGTTCGATCAATACCATAAAAGCTTCTCTAGCAAAGCAGCGCTACACTTAGCTCATTGTAACATCCGCCTGGACTGGTCCGTGCTGGATACCGAGCTGCTCGTAATGGCTACCGGCGGGCAACAAGTCGTCTCGAGCATTAGCTGCGGAGCGCAGGGCCACACCTCTCCGCTCTGCCCTTCAGTGCCTCTCTCCGGGTCTAGCGTTTTCCCCACGCAGTATTCCGGGAACAATAAACCAAACTGTCAGTATTTTTCGCTTCATTACGCTTCAGTCGATAATGCCATCAAGCTTATCAAATTTGCAGGGCAAGGAGCGTGGCTCTCCAAAGCAGACATCACCGACGCGTTCAAAATAATTCCCATTCACCCATCTCAGTGGGTATCAGGTGGGAGTCCAAATTCTACTTCGCTGTCCGTTTAACCTTCGGGTGCAGAAGTAGCCCTTGCATCTTTAATTCTTTTCCCGAAGCCCTCTGCTGGATCCTCCTGAACATCGTCAGAATCCCCTCCGTCCTTCACTTATTGGACGATTTCCTCCTCATAGATCCCCCTCGGGACAACTCAGGCGCCTCTTTAGCAAAACTCAAACTATGCTTTCAGGAGTTAGGTGTTCCCCTCTCAGAAGAGAAAACGCTAGGTCCCACCACACGCCTGGAGGTTTTGGGCATTACACTCGACTCTGTAGACATGGAAGCGTCTCTCCCCACGGACAAACTGCAGCACATTCGCGACATCTCAAAAGCCTTCTGCGAGCAACAAGTTATCACCAAGCAGCAGCTGCTCTCCCTGCTCGGGCACCTCAACTTCGCCATGCGTATCATCCCTCAGGCGCGCTCTTTTATTTCCCGGCTCCTGGATACAGTGGCGGCTGCAGAAAACCTCCATGGCCACGTCTTCCTAGATGAAGGCTGCCGCTCAGACCTGCGATTTTGGTCCCTCCTGCTCGCACACTGGAATGGCGTCACCTTCTTCTACGACGACCTTGTGTACTCCTCCGACTCCATGAGATTCTTCACGGACGCTGCCCCATCCGTGGGTTTTGGGGTTTCTTCCAGGGAGAGTGGTTCGTAGGCTCGTGGCCTCCGTCATTCCCCAGCCATGCCTCTTCCTCCGCTCTGCATGAGATCTTTCCGATCGCTGTTGCCTGCCACGTGTGGGGTCACCTCTGGCCCTGGAAGCGGATCTCAGTACTCTGTGACAACCAATCAGTGGTCGGGATTATTAATTTAATAAAGCGCGCTCCCCGTGCCGCGACATCATGCCGTTCATGAGAAGCATCACGTGGTCTTCCATCACCCACAACTTCCTCATCTCCGCTCGTCACGTTCCTGGCCACCTTAACTCAGTGGCTGATTCCCTCTCTCGCTTCCACTTCCAGACATTCCGGAACCTCTGCCCAGGAGCCAGCGCTCAACCCGTCAGGATTCCTCCCCTGCATCTCCTCTCTCTTCTAAATAGAGCGTTCCGTTTGCAGAACTATCCACCTTGGGACCCGTTATCGTTTGCGGGGTCCGTTTTTATCGTTTTGTTATGACCTCGTGTAAACGAAAGGGCTATACGCAAGAGAAACTATGCGGATACAACCCGTATCGTTGTCTTTCCTCACCCTCCATGTTTGTCATGTTCCAGGTTGGTTTTTGTCCACATGCTAGCAAGTACATCAGGTTTCATAGAGCCAAAACATTTAAAGTGCTACTCAACTGGCTATAGATAAGACAGTCCTTTGTTAGTAAGTGCTTTGTTAGTAATTTTATCGCTCGAAGTGGAGTCGAAAGAGATGAGTTTTCAGTCTGCGCTGGAAGATGTGTATGCTTTCTGCTGTCCTGATGTCAATGGGGAGCTCATTCCACCATTTTAACTATGTTATCAAACTAACAAACTAAGTCTCTCCTGATTGAATTACATGTACCATCTTAGTCATAAACTCAACATTACTGATGATTATTTACTCCACGATATTTCCCACTTTAGTAAATGCTCTTTTGCATTGTGTCAAAAAAAGCTTTGTCAACTCAACACCTATAATCTTTCACCAAGTGTCTTTCTATGTACATTTAGGTACCCTTACATTGACAGTTTGATTATTCTTTATACATGAAATGTGTTGTCTTCATACATACATTCATCTTCCAGCAAGGTTTCCAATTTACTGCACCCGATCACTATAATTTATTCTGACATGTAGTCTGCTCATTTACACAGAGCGACCCTGCATGTGGCATCCAGTACAGTGCTTCTCATAGAAAAAAACTCTGTAATTATAATCTTTTTATCTGACACATCGATGCCAGCATCAGCATGGAGAATAATGGTGATAATTGCAGATTTGAAATACTAGAACATATTTTGTGTGTGTATATGTGCGCATATTTAACCTATGTTGTGAGGACATGGATTTGATAATACACTGACATTGTGGGGACTTCCTTACTTGCAGGACAAAATGCAAGTTACCACAACATAAATCATTAGGGTTTAGTGCCGGGTTAAGCAAGGAAGTGGTTAGGGTTAGGGTTAGTCCGTTTGTGTGTTTATTTACTCATTTTGCATTAGCACTGCATGTGTACTGTATGTGAAATTTGTATGTGGAGAAAAATGTATAATAATGTTAAAACAAGGTGGTCTGCAAATAAGGTAACGACAAAGTTTGTGCAAGAGTGCAAATTCACTTACATCCCTTTTGTAAATATGAACAGAATACATTTAAAAAACGTATTCTACAAACAAGCAACAATCAAGGGCAATAATCAAGGGCTACAACATAAGCATTAAGACATCGCTAAGCAACTGATATGTGTAACTTTGTCACCCTGCTCCCCGACAACATCCCCTTGCACACATATATGGACATCATCATGCAAAGCCTAAATTAGTGAAAATTAAATGTATGACATGTTAATTTAGCACAAATCAAATGCTACAACTTTGGTAATTGTGGTTAATTAATCTCAACTTAATCTGCATGCTGGTTCCTTTAGATACATTCAGTTGAGTGCAAACCTGTACTGTTTCCTGGTGTCGTATCTCCCTGCGTTTGTCTCTCGAATTTTAGTGGCCAAAACCCGTACGATGTTCACAAACAAGATGAAATTGAGCTGAAACAGAAGAACAGATATAGAAAGCTCTTCATTTATACAGCACATGTAAGTCTTCTTAAGTACTATAACTGTTATTCTTGAAAACGAATAATTTTGTATTGCTAATAACTGGTAGATTAATTTAAGAACATCTACATTTTCAATCGTGGATCCAAGCATACACAATATATGTATGATTCATTTCATATTCACAAAAACATTATATTACTATAATTTTACGATATTAGATACACAAACATCACACTACATTATCATAATGCTATCAACTTGTGAATAACATAGGTTCACATCTATTTTGGAGATTGTCCAATGATCACTTGTTTGTTAGTATCACGCGACTAGATTGACAACTAGATTAACATATCAATGATTTATATATTTACTTCTGCTTTATATTGCAGTAAAAATAACTATAACTATACTACGGTAAATAACTTTCTAATAAATAATCACCTATTTTCAAGTCAATTCCAGTCTTAGATGGCTACACTTTGATTTTGTGAACAATGGTAGCTAACAATCTTATGAGGGGGACCCACGCCCCGAAGTGACCTATTGTGGTTTTTTGTGGAGTCACTTAGATTTTCCAAGTACCAAAAACAAACCATTTTCTTTTCTTTTAACAAACTTTATTGAGGCTGAATCAAAGTGATTTTCAATATGCAAATTGAGGCTTCCATTGGCCCCAGAATATATCTATCATAATTTCAATCCTTTGATGGATGTGAGTATAGTATCAATTACAGCTTCCGATTACACATGATGCCAGTAACAACAGAATCCAAACCAAAAATAGATTTATTTTATGAATTCGTCTCCAATCTACGTATATGCATTTTGCTCCTTATAGTTTTATAGTCAGTTCTTAAACACGTTTTTCTATATCTTTCATTAAATGTACTTTGGTGGTTTTAAATGATTGCCTTATACATTTGAATAATAAAGTGCTTTTTGAACCTGAAGACCCAGAAAATATTTGAATATGTGTTAGAATGAAACAGTAACACTGTTAACCCACATACAGACTTGCAATTGCTTTCCAAATATATGTCATTGCAGTAGTTGATTACTCTTACTGCAATATGATCACATTTGACAAAATCAAACCATGCACACGACAGACAGAACTTATCTGATGCATGTTCAATTTCTATAAATGTGACTATGTGACAGATTCCCGGCATGTCATGTACTAATGTATTCATTTATTTTGTATTGCCTGTCTCTCTTGGGTGATGTGAACCAGAAAAAGAGATGTAAATATCACGCTGTCTATCACTTGTAAATTAATGTTTTGTCCTTTCAATGTGTCTCCACATATTTTCTTGCAGGCTATTCACAGAATAGCAACCAAGAACATACTGTTGGTGCTACCAAGCAGTGATGCACAAGCAAAGTTTATACCAGACTTTGTGTGAAAAATAGCATCAATCTCCACCATTGTCCAACTTGCATGGATGTAAAGGTTCTGTGTTGATTAGCTAGGTAGTCAAATATTTAAATCTTTAAACCTCAAACCCATGATTCTTGTCTCCTCTTATCTAAAGAAATACATCAAGTAATGGAAGTCTGAACTGTGAAAGTGAACGTTGGGCCAACCGCCATCCTTTTTTTGCTGTGGATAAGCTGATAACCCAATTGAGAAAAAAACGCGTCTTGAGGTAAAAAGTGTATGGTTTAGTTGATTACTTTTTTACTCAAGACTTTTGATGACTTTGCTTTTAATATATAATTATTGCTAAATGATCTGCTGGAGAGATATTGCGGTGCAAGCTCCAACAAACTTCTATATCTTATAATCTTTTAACCAGGTTTACAAATAAGGTGCCACATATCTAACAGTGGTTTTATTCTTCCGCCTTTATACCCCAGATGTGTCCCTATATGGGAAGATCACATCAGATTCCCATTAAACCTGAGGGAGACATGTATGCATGAACCTTGTCTGGAGCGTTGATTGTCAATCTAACATTTTTTAAGGGATATTTCAATCTGGAACAAGTGGACCAGCTGAGTAGCTGACTGTGGTTAAAAAAACAATCTGTGGTTATTATCTGGTGGTGAGCTCAATTCCTGAGTTGTTAAATTATTTCAGGATAACAACCGTCAGATATTAGAATCCCATTTCCTACAGTAACTCGTTCTACTTTACACAGACACAGAAATATGACATGAAATGAAATTGACTGCCTAGGTGTATGAGAATTGTGAATTTATTCTGTGTATAGCATGTGGTCTTATTTATGCAGGTTGACAATTTCTCCGGAGAATATATGCCAGATAAAGAAATGCCATCTCATTAGAATCTGCAGGAGATCTTCTCAAGCATCTTAACTCAATCGTCAGAACATGGCTTTTTTTAAACCCCCGCTTTAAGGCAAGAGTGTATTGTATATTTTCTGAAATGTGATGTTGAAATGGGAAAATTAAGCAATGTCTTGTTAAATATGTGCTAATAAGAATATGTTTACAGAATAGAAAGCTGAATATTTGATAAAGCCTGATTTAAAATGCTTGTTACTTTTGTAGAGGCAACGGTTTTTACAGAAGGAATGTAAGATATAGACCTCATGAAAGATGAAGACCTCATGAAAGACGACACAGGAAGTGAGGATACCCAGAAGGAGGACTCGTCGGCGAGCGTCTGGTGGCCGGGCTTGCCACGGAGCCCGGCCAACACCTCCGCTTCTCCGTCCCGTGGGCCTACCACCTACGGGAAACAGCGATGGGGTCGGGTGCGCTGCCAGAAGGGTGGCAGTGAAAGCGGAGGGTCTCGACAGACCAGACCCGGGCGACGGAAGCTGGCTTTGGGGACGTGGAACGTCACCACTCTGGGGGGGAAGGAGCCGAAGCTTGTGCGGGAGCTGGAGCGTTACCAGTTGGATCTGGTTGGGCACAGCGTCGGCTCTGGAACCTTACTTCTGGATAGGGGTTGGACTATATTCTTCTCCGGAGTTGCTCAAGGTGTGAGGCGCCGGGCGGGTGTTGGGATACTTACAAGTCCCCAGTTGAGTGCTTCGTTGTTGGAGTTTTCCCCAGTGGACGAGAGGGTTGCCTCCCTATGCCTGCGGGTTATGGGGGAGAAAACTCTGACTGTTGTGTGTGTGGGAGAAGTTCGGGGAAGACAAGGACTTTCGGGCGGCACCAAAGTTGTTCTGGAAAACTGTCCGACTCCTCAGGAGGGGAAAGCAGGGAACCATCCACGCTGTATACAGTAAGGATGGGACGTTGTTGACCTCAACTGATGGAGTGTTGGGGCGTTGGAAGGAACACTTTGAGGAACTCCTGAACCCGACAACTCCGCCCTCTATGTCAGAGGCAGAGCTGGAGTATGACGGGGGATCAACACCAATCTCCCGAGGGGAGTTCACTGAGGTAGTCAAACAACTCCACAGTGGCAAAGCCCCTGGGGTGGATGAGATCCGCCCAGAAATGCTGAAGGCTCTGGGTGTTGAGGGACTGTCATGGTTGACACGTCTCATCAACGTTGCGTGGAAGTCGGACACAGTACCGAAGGAGTGGCAGACCGGGGTGGTGGTTCCCCTTTTCAAAAAGGGGGATCAGAGGGTGTGTGCCAATTACAGAGGCATCACACTACTCAGCCTCCCCGGGAATGTTTACTCTACGGTACTCGAAAGGAGGATCAGGCCGATTGTCGAACCTCAGATTGAGGAGGAACAATGCGGATTCCGTCCTGGTCGTGGAACGACGGATCAGCTTTTTACTGGATCCTGAGTGAACACTTTAATGTCAGGAAATAGTGTGTCGAAGACAAATGGCATTTGAATTTGAAAGATGCTTCACCACTCTTCCATCACATTTCAGTAATGATGAGTGCAAAAAATCAGGTCAAACCACATTAAGCAACACTACAAATCGTTGCAATACATGAAAGCTGACGGTTAGCAATTTATAGGAAATGAACGGGTCTCAGGTACTTAGGGTTATTATACACAATTAAATATAATATTTCGTTTGAGTATTGTTATCACCACAGCAGGCAGCTTTTAACTAGGATATTTCACGCTCCAATCAAATGTTGTAGCATGGAGAAAATTCCAAACAATTCCTAAAACGTCTAGCTGCAGTGATAATGATTAACAACTACTTCTCAATTGTCAGAATGCTGTGCCAGGCCTTCTACTGATGGCCCTAATCATTCATACTAGTTATTTAATTGAGTGAGCTTACTTTGATCATTAAACATAAGCTTATACAATTCATAAAAGGCTGTTATATGGGTTTTTGTGGCAATGTTCTTTTTAGTGTAGGGTTAGGGTTAGTATAACCATGTACATACCTCCATGTTTGCTTATAATACAGTGTAGTGTTTTTGAGTAAGGAAAGGACTTTTATTTCGAAGTGTGATGTTGTCACAAGCTTTAAACACTTGTATTTGTACTTACTGGGGTCATTAAACATAGGCTAATTCTGGTAATAGACAGCACTGATTCTTCTAAGTTTTGACTGTTACCATTTGTTTATGAAGAATTTGAATGGGATTGGGCAAGGGTTAGGGTTAGGATTAGTACAATTAAGCAATAGCTCACGACAGGCCGTGGTATATGCTCATTATATCACAGCTAAGGGGCGTGGTTCGTCCCGCCCCTTAGCTGTGATATAATGAGCATATACCACGGCCTGAAGTGAGCTATTGCTTTTATAAAACGGTTACCAAGTGTGGCAATATGAAAAAAAAATACACACTCTAATTTAAATAGTTTTTATTAGTAAATAATGATGTTCCAAATAAAATAGTCCCTCCGTTGCCTTCTGCGCGAAACATAGTGCGAGGTGGTTGCTATGCAACAATACTAACAGCTAGCGAACATATTAGACAGAGAGCGTTGATTCATTATTTGGCTATTTATTTACATTCATTTGTATGTTGCACCCACTGAAAACCTGTCCAGCATCAGTAGCATGGCTTACATGGTTACTTGTTGAGGTTGTTCTAGGCTGTTGCTTGGCGTGGTGAGAATATTGCTCCACTTTCTCCGGTCCCCGAGATTTGCTCTGGAGAGAGCTTTCGCACCTGTGGCCACTAACGGTCATACTTTCTCTGCTTTGTTTCAAGACCCGCATCAGAAAGCTTTTGAATGGTGGTACTTTTCCAGTTGGTCTACCTGCTCTTCACGTAGCTCTGCATGTCGTCGTTTAGGTGCTTTTTTTTCTGGAGATAGGCACTGCTCAATCCACTCCTCCATAGTAAGACCCCCCGGAGGTCGAAGTTAATCTTAAATGTTTCCATTTTATGCTTTGTAAGTTTGTTTCGTAACAGAAGAAATGTAAATATATTTATAAAACTGACAAGTCAAATCAAGCAATCTGATTGGCCGATAGTATTTTTGCGGACCTCTTTGATTACAGATTTGAAAACATCGTTGCTTGCTTTAAAAGTAGCTCAATTCATGATGTCAGACCTTGGAAAGTATCTAGATATCCCTGCCCTTATGCCAAAGGAACTGCACACTGAATATGTTTTGCCGTTTGATGTGTATGTCTGGACCGCTGCGTAAAAAGGAGGGTTTCTGCCCCGTTACTTCTCCGCTGCTTTCTTGTTCCAGTATGAGCCTATCAGCCTAACGGTATACTGTTTTTCTCAGACGCGGAGGGATACTGACTTGTTGTGAAAAGTAACTTACAATTCTACCCGTGGTATACGCTCAGTATATCACGGCTAAGAACCAATCAGATTGCTTGATTTGACTTGTCCGTTTTATAATCATGTATATACCTCAACCTTTTCTTTTGAATGAGAAAGGGAGATTTGTTCAAATTGTAATGTTTTCACAAGCTTTTTAAACTAGTATTTGAATGTATACTTACGGTGGTCATAATCATAAGCCAATACAAGTTGTATTACTTTTTTGACAGTTACCCTTTGTTTATGTTTTAAGTATTGGATATGCAAGGGTAGGTTTAGTATTACCATTTACATACCTCAATATTTGCTGTATTCCTTAACTTAGACATGCATAAACAAAACGGCCCCAAATGTAGGATCAGTTACATACACAAAGCATGGATAACAACAAAGCTCTTACCCCAATGGCTGTGAGGATGGGAACCTGGTAGATCCACTTAATGTAACCAGCGCTGAACTCCCAACACCTGCAAATGATACAGTTACAGAGGAGAGGAGAAGAGAAGGTAGGATATAGTAGGAAAAATAAGAGATGGAAGAACAAAGGACATGCTATACTGGAGAAGCAGAGAAAAAGCAGACAGGCTGAGCAGTGGAATAGTACTAAATACATAGTAGCAGAGAAGAGGACGCAAACAGTGGCAGAAATAGATGGAAATTGAAGATGGGGAACAAAAAACAGGAGTGCCCTTACATAATGGTAAAGCAGACAAATACTGAATGGCAAATGCAAAAGGGATCAGAAAAACATAAATAACGGTAACATTGTATGTTTTGCAGCTAATTGTTGAGGTTCCTGGAAATGTTTTCGTTCTCCCTTTTCATCTTATTGTCCTTTGTTTTCCATAATGAATGTTCATTTTCTTTCGCTTCCCATTTATAATTGAACCTTTTACGTGAGCCTTACTGTATATGTACTCTAAGCATTATGGCTTCTTATAATCGCTGTTGCCTCTGTAGTAGAGTAAACATGCTATACCTTTTTCTTTTGTTATCCTTTCTTTATTTTAAATTATTATACATTATATCAAATGTGCTTTGCTATAATGTTTTTTACCCTGGCATTCTCTCCATATGTGAACGTGCATCATCACACAAACATATAGCTACCCACATTGCGTCTCTTGTAGGGGATTATGCAAATACAATTATACAGTTGTGCAAATATGTATTGAGCTGAATCCAAGAGTGTGTACTTTGCATGTTGAGCAAACATGGTCTCTAGACAAACATTCCCAATGTCTTGAAGGGGAAATGATAGGAAAGTACAGTTGCAGTGCGTCAAACAGAGAATTGTAAGAGTGAAACAATGTCAACTTTGACTGTTCTTCTATGAAAGGCTAAAAAAAACACATTAAAGACAATTAATCTGCTATTTTGTAACTGCTTTTTTGCTTTTCCATATATACACACAATCATAAGCGTTTCAAAATCGAATGTCCTTTCTTTTTTTTAAATGTACTTGTTTGTTGTTGTTTTTATTATATATGTTTTTATCTTGGTTTCTCTATAACATTTTAATATTTTAGAGACATATGCTTCATATAAGCCCAGTGGGTTCTTTTGGGGTATTTTTGCACTGAATATTATTTGTTATCTGTCATTTTTAAATCATGCAAAACAATAAGATAAGAACCATAATAAATAACTTCACCAATGTATTTATATATAATATCTGTTCTTCGACGCACGCAATTCTTTATTATTCTGCCGGGTTATTTTGCACCTCTTCTTCTCCCACATTCCACATAGCAGAAACTCTGTTCAAACATCAAAACGTTCAGCTCAGTCGGAAATCGATTGCTATTACTTTTCTCATTCATAACTTTCATAATTCCACAGATACATCCCATAATACATCACATTTTCAACATGGAAGTCAAAGGAGAAACTCTTCAGACTTGAAAAATCTTCATGCGACTTCAACTGCTAACTGTTCCTTCATACTTTCACTCAGAAACCTCATTCCAAGTTTACAATGTTACACATCTTTCTGATATTATTCATATTAAACTACTTTTAAATCAGACTCATACTTTTAGAGATATTAAACATTGTTCAGACCTTGGTAAAGAGGCCTTCTTCCGATTTTAACATTAGTGTGTATTGCGCAGCTCGTTAAGGCTATAGTGCGTGATGTCACAGCTAGAGTGGAGGACAGCTTGAAATTCGCCTTCATATATTTTTTTAAACCTGCCATAATTCCCAAACCCTACACTTCTGAGACATAATCTTTCATGAGAAACGTAGGAAAACATCTCGTAGCTTGAAAAATGAAAATAAATGAGAAACCTTTGATCTCTGGACACGTCGTTAGCTCAAATATAAACACCTGTGTCATGGAACACGATGATGTCATAACTCCAACTGACATGCTCAGAGCAGCAGACTTCAGATTACATTACATGTCATTTGTTAGACGCTTTTATCCAAAGCGACTTACATACTCAATCTTGTGTACAATCCCCACAGGAGCAATTTGGGGTGAAGTGTCTTGCCCAGGGACACAATGACATGCTGACTGCAGTGGGACTCGAACTTGCTACCCCCTGATTCGAAGTCCAGCACACTATCCACTGAGCCACAGCCCTCCTATAATGGTTAATGGTCTAGCCTTCAACATGTATATGTGCCATTCGTGAGTTTTCCACAAAAGTTGTTGCCATGGCAACACATCCCTTGCCATAAAAGACGATGTCGCTATAACTACTATGAAAATGTTCAAAAAGTGCTCAAACTTCACATGTCTGCTAACAGTCCAGCCGTGAAGACATCTATTTGACAGTTTTAAGATTTCGTTAAATGTCGTTGCCATGGCAACACAATGCTCACTATGAAACACGGTTTTCTCACAACTTCAGTTAAAATGCTCGAAATGGCCCAAAACTTCCCAGGTTTGGCAACGATGCAGCCATCAACACATCTAAGCGTATTATGGGGTGTCATCAAATGCCGTTGCCATGCCATGGTTAATTGTGACCGTCCCTGATTCTTTGGTAATAATTTCCTTTTCCACAATTCGCAAAATGAGTTGATTGGAGAGGTATTGAGATCACCTGCTGTGCACAGTGTAGGGATTGGTTCAAATTAATAATTGAAAGCAGCTTGGTGCTTTTCCCCTTTAGGCCAATCATAATTTGACAACAGCCTTCCCTCAGGGCTTAAGAGAGTTGGGTAATTGAAAAACAGAAGCATAATTGTGCGAACAACAATTGTGGGGGGGGGGGGGCATTTTACAAATATTTACAAACAACTATTTACAAAAAAATCTACTATTTATAAAAAAGCAATACTATTTACAAAAAGGGTTAGGGTAAGCAACTATTTACAAAATACAGAACTCTAGTCTAGGGCATCCAGGAGCCTAGCCATTTTGAAAAAAACAAAAAGGTTCCTTTGTGAAAGGGACATCCTCTTCATCTGTTTCCTGGGCCCTAAAAAGCAGAGCAAGAATAGGAACAGTGGTGAATAAGGGGAGAGAATACAGTTGGGAGCAGACTGAACAGAGGACATAGCAATATTCATGTTAAAATGTGTGCACAACAAATATTATGGCACTTTCGTTTATATTGCATTTTAATAGATCAGTTGTCATACCATGGTTGGATGGCTTCCCTAAGGACGTAGAGCGAAGGAAGAGATGGATGGCAATGGTCAACAGACAACACCTGTGTCTGACAGAGGACAACAACAGCAGAAAACTCTGTCATGTAAGTAATGTTCACAGAGGTGACATGACTTGTTAACATTTTAAAGGGCATCATATTTCCAAGTGTAGAGAATTATGACTCTTCAATGACATTTGAAGTGTGCAGTGGAAACTGATCAAACCTACCTACCCACAGGTACACTTTGAAGACGACCAATATATTGACAACAAATCAGGAGGACATTTGAGGTTGAGGCCAGATGCTGTTCCAACAGTATTTATACATCGGCCTAAGCCGAAAAGGAGGAAATCCACGTCAAGGAGTATGCCTCCAGCTGTCAGGAATAATGACCACACCTATTACTGCACATCAAACATTGGTATGATATATGAAGCTAACAATGTTTCCCATGTTATATCATTCAAGGATAGACTACACTCCTCATGCAACCTTCAGATTATACCGCTTCAAAAATACCAGGGTTCAGGGATTCTCTGAAGACTCATATACCACATGGAGATCATCTACAGATTTCTTCATACTGTAACATTGCCAATAGACGCACTTAGATGAATGTCACTATAGGAGTGTAGTGTACCCTTAAATGACAATAGGTGCACATGTAAAGGCAGCATACACATATAACAGCAAGATTGCCTTGTTATTGTTACAGAGATTCAGGGAGATATTGAGGTGGAGTTCCAAGGGAATGAAAGGGACATAACAGACAGAGAGAGTGAGACAGATGTCAGCAGACTGCCAGGGGCCAGTATGTCAGGGGCCGACAATCAAGAGGCCACCTTACCAGAGATCAGTGTGCCAGGCAGGGGTCAGCTATGAAGAGGCCAGTTTGCCAGGGTCAGGTGCTCCAGGGACCAGACTGCCAAGGGCCAGTTGTGACCGGGCTCACGTGGAGGATCTAATGAGGCAACTGAGAAGGGAGAGATTACTAAGAAAGAGAGCAGAGAGGGCTCTGGTAAACCAGAAAAGGATTAATTCGGCATTTAAAAAAAAACACAATTTGATTAGTCTAAAGTTTAAAAGAAATCTTCAACACAGACCAATTTAGAGCACTTGGGCAATCAAAAAAAGGTGGGATACGGTGGGGGAAAGAAACCGTGAAAAAAGCAATACAACTAAGGTTCTGTTGTGGCACTACAGGATATAAAACCCTCCAAGCCATGAATATGCCTCTGCCTGACATCAGGACCATTCAGAGGAGGATGCAGCACGTCAAACTGGAGCCAGGAGTGTTGGGGGAGGTGTTTGATATGCTGAGGCTGAAGGCAGGTGGCATGAGTGAGATGGAATAGCGTGGAGCTGCATTTGGGAACAGGGAGGCTGATTCAGCAGATAAAAACCAAAATAACAAAAAAAAACACATAATCAATCTAAATCCTGCTTGTTAGTTACCCAGCATCATTGATATAAGCTGCTAGCGATTCATTACTGAAATCTTACCTTCAAAGCTGACGAAGTCGCGCTAGCTAACTAGCAGGCAATGCTAGCAAAATTGGTTGTAACAACCAAGATAAAATATAGATAATTACGCTGTGCATATACAAATGAAGACCAGTATAAGCATCATAAAGAGCCTCTGATACAATATAGACAGTTGACAATTCAAAAGAGTTCGATATTTCAGCAACTTACCTCTGGAACTAATCGACGCGCCGTAATGTAAGTGAATGAGGTCCAACGCCCAAATGACAATATTTGGAACTATTTCGATGTCCATACCCCGGAAGTAGGCGCCGCCATTTTTAACAACGGAGGTCTATGGGAGTGTCGTAACTCTTAGTATCTCTAGGGCTCTGGTCTGGACCAAGACGCCGACCTATACGGACCCGGACCTAAATTAAAAAAACTAAGGGATCTTCAATTTTGACAGGGCGCTTGTATTTTAACCGCCGCAGACAAATTGACAAGTTAGCTGCAGTCGGCAGACAGGGAGATATACTGTACACAGACGAAGAGACGAGTAAGGGGCCATACACTTGAGCCGTGTCCGGCACATACACAGACAACACACACACAACACACACACACAACACACACAGAGAGGAGGAAAGCAGAGACAGAAACGCCCTGCTATTTTAATTCAAATGGTCTCTGAGAAAGTGGGAGAAAAATAAATGTTTTATCGTTCCAGGCTAACCAATGAGCTCCTGCACATGTGTAAGAGAATGGCCCTGACACCATTCCAGCCCAGATTTAAAATCAGGACAGGACAAGCAAGAGCTCAGTTCTCTCAATGAAAAAAAGAGAGTGGGGGAGTGAAATATAATAGGGAAAGAAAGAGAAACTGTTCAATTGTTAAGAAGTGTTGAGACTGATAAGTAAAGATATGAAACAAAGAAAAAGGAAACTCAAGCTGCTGCTGCTGCTGCTGCTGCTACACTTTTTTATTTAATTTTTCTAAAATCAAGCACTTTATTTTGAGATGCACAATTTTTCAAAAGCTTTCTTTTTTTTTTCTATTTTAAATGCAGCCTAAGAAAAACATCAAACATATATACAGCATTATATATTTGTAAGGTTCAATGTTAAGTCACAATAAATATTGTCCGAACGTTTTTTAATTGTACTTTTTTAATATGATTTTTCAGTCACTGATTACATGCAGACGTTGATACAGCTTCTTGGCTACTTCAATATATATCACACTAATTCATAACGCAAGTTAGACATTATGATGTTCCGGACCTTTCCTCTGACCAGACCTTGTTGAATTGTAGTTGAATACCCCTGGTTTAGGTCAATCAAAGGGATTGCAATGAAAACTAAGAGGATGTGGATCAGTTTTGGGAATTGTCCTTACCATTTTCTACATTACACATTACCCTTGTGCACAGAGCGATTTCCATTTTTCTAAAAGTTTTGGTGTGGAAAAGCTTGCTTCAGGACCCTGATCCCCCCGCATGAAACCTCTTTGAGGAAGTTGACTATGAGCTGAGCAAACATGGCAATGCGAGCAAATCTCAGCTGCCAGGTTCCAAAATCATTTGGAAAGCCTTCCCAGGAGAGCGAAGTTTCCATCCAACAAAAGAGTTTATTTTGCAAATTAAATCCTGAATATTTTAATATATTTCACTGTTGATTTGAATGTCAGCACAATTATAAGATAATTCCCAAAGTTGTTTTAGTGGCTCTTGTTTTGTTTATATTCAAGCTTATCCATACCACTTGTTGACCTTTTTTCAACCTTGGTATTTTTGGTGTAGAAAGAAGACCTGTATTTAAACATATTGTAATTTGCTCTCTCACCTTACATCTGCTAGCGTTGCCCTGACAATCGCCCACACTGCCACAAAAACAGCTGGAACACCTGAAATGAATGGACAAACAACAGACAATGAGCTGTGCTGTCTGGATGATGTCACATACTTTGTTTACCTGAATCGTTGTCGAGGACACATTACAAATGTCCTGTCATTATCATGCATGATATTGAGGAAGAAGAGTAAAGGTTAGCATAGTTGTATACATTTTTTTAGAGAGGCCCTATTATGCTTTTTGGGGTTTTCCCTTTCCTGCAGTGTGTTATATTGGGTTTAGTGCATGCACATGGTATACAAAGGCTTAAACCCCAAACTTCTCCCACACACTCCCCAAAATGATAAGAATTAAGATTGGCACTGACTTTTTTTATGGTATGCAAGGAAAAGACGGTAATGATACGATGTCTTGCTAATATTGTTTTGACGAGTCTTCAAAATGACTCAGGTTAAGATAAACACTTGAAGTGAATGGTCTGACTTCGCTTTGATCGTGGTGACATTACCGACACATTTCTTTGTCCTTGTTTTGCCATTGTCAATCATCCTTGACGAAGCTTTAATAGAACCATCAGTATTGTAATACATCAGTTTAAAGTCTCCAGCAAACTATTTGTGTTTATCATTGCTTTTATGCTCAAAATATATCATTCAAGTCATATTTACTAATGGTTGATTGTGATGGGAAAACATTTAGCTTTGCCCTGGACATGGTATACTCACGCAAGTGGGAGAGGAGCTGTAATGCTTTATTTGTACTTCTCCATAACAGCAAAATGCAGCTCATGTACTGTATCTTGACACATTGCGGCATTTCTGATGTGTTCTTATGAAGTAAAATGGCACAGAATGGCACGGACACTATGCATTGCAATTAACTCTAGAAGAAAGTTGTTATGCTTTGGACAAAGACATCCAAACTTTGAGAAGTCCTCATAAAGTTAACACTTTCACTGCACAGTTATTATCTTTTTTTCATTTATACAATTCTTTAAAAATAAACAACAAAGATTTAGTGTCAATATAGTAAATTATCAAACCTGTTTTCCTGATAAACTCTGAACGTGTGTAGACTATGTTTATGGTTTGTATATCATGCACAGAAACAGCCTAATATGCATTTCAAGAATCGAGCAGATAGGGCCGTAATACAAATTGTTATACAGATTTTAGAGATCAAAACTATTTTGTGGAAGGAAAATGGCACTGTGATGAAATGTTATCTGTTAGAAAAATGTGTGACCCACTGTGAGACATATTATAATTTTGTTTAATTTTTTATAAAAATCATCAACAGTATACATTAACAATGGAAAAATGGTATTGGCTACTGTAGCAAGACAAACCAACACTCTAAATCAACAGCAGATTTTGCAGATTTATGGTAGCATGTTGAATTGTAAATCTTGCATATCTAGATGTAATAATTAATATCTACTACCAGGGACTGTGATGGAGAAATTACTTATTTAGCCTCATGAATACATCTACAATCTTCCCTGAAGTGATTGTACAGTATATGATGAGGATTGTGGTTGTGCGAGATCGACGCCTGAAATGCTAATTGTTCTCACTCTTTCATCTCCTAAAGCATCCAATGGAAATATGGCAGCTTCTTCATAGTCACCATGTGAAGAAGAAGCCTTCATCACAGTTGGCATAGGGGCATGGTAAAAGGCACACTGAGGGAAACACATTAATAACTTACCTGGACATTGATCAAATAAAACCCAAGTCATTGTTTGTTCAAAACAGATTTATTGGAAGTCTTTTTACAAGTAACCTGCTTACCCTCTCCTTCAAGGTTGTGAAGGCCAAACAGTGCAACAGAAAGAAGCAGCCTTAAGTAGAGGCTCAATCAGTGGGAACACCTGTGCTCAATTGGAGCATACCATGTAGTGCATGGGCACGGGTGGCACTTTTCTTGCGAGTGTAAAAATGTTATTGTTTGGGGCTTCTGTGGTCAGAAAGATATAATATGTTGACCTATTTTGATTGATTTGTTGTGTTTGGGTAATTTGTCTTGCATTGTGAATGTGTTTGTAGATTAGAATGACATTGGTTAGGGGTATAAATAGTGGATTGTCCTATGGGGAGGGGCTTAACATGTATAAAACCCTGGCCACAAGTGTTTTGGGGAGTCTGACTGTGGCTGTAGAGCAGAGAGGTACCAGTTATATGTCCTCGACCTGTATGTATATATGAGGTTTTTGTTTTCTTCCTGTAAAATCCTTGTTACTTTGTGTTTTGTCAGCATGTTGGCTGTCAATAAAAGCACCTAAGGATACATTTTTGGTGACTCTAGCCATCTTATTTAATTCCTAGTTTTCTCATCGAACCTTTTTGTAACACACCATGATTTATCAGTTGAACTTCAACTGCATGATAAGTCCTCCCCCGTCTTTCAATATATGTTGAAGCAGAGAGTCACATTTGAAATGCATCTTATCTGTAGCTAAAACTTAAAAAAAAAAAAAAAAGTAACAGAGGCTAAGAGTCTGATGTGTGAGAGCGGAGCAAAGTGCACGGATCTATCCACAATCTCATCGTGATCACTGAGCACTGCCATGCATCAGCAAGGCCTTTAATAACTTGTCATGTTACAGAGAAAATGTGTGCAGCTGAATGAATTTGGTGCCTATGTCTCCTGGGGAAAATGAAGCGCTGGATGTATATATTGACAGAGCTGATTTTGAACCTATCAAGACATCCTGGATAAGGCTTTAGGAGATTGTTTGTTAGTGCTGGTCTGTCACTTAATTGCGGTCACAGTCCGGTAAACACGGACACGAGTGGAATACACAGCCCTTAGATTGATACCGAACGGAACGTTTTGTCCTGCACATGCACAAGAGAAAATGAGACAAAGTCTTTCCAATAGTTAATCAAACCAATCAAAAAAAGTGCAAGTGTTTATTAAGGAAATAACAGGTCTGTTGACTAAGATATAGAACTCACAGAGTTAACATAATGTAGTGTGTTTTTGACACAAATTCTCCAATCCTTTACCAAGAACATGTCGAATACTGCGTATTACTGCACATTTAATTATCCATACAATACATTTACATTGTGATCTGTTAGCTTGTGCCCTATCATAGTCCGTATTATTGTTTTTCAGTCTTTTGAGGTCAGTAAGAGGTTATTTTAT
The DNA here is from genome assembly GCF_902827115.2 of Pseudochaenichthys georgianus. Classification (NCBI taxonomy): domain Eukaryota; kingdom Metazoa; phylum Chordata; class Actinopteri; order Perciformes; family Channichthyidae; genus Pseudochaenichthys; species Pseudochaenichthys georgianus. The sequence continues at coordinate 13,410,196 of NC_047523.1, forward strand.
CATTGTGTCACAGTGCCTTTTGTTTTGACTCAGGAGGGCAGGAGTCAGGATGTGTTTTTCTGTGTGAATAAATTAAATACATACAATAGTATGCGTTTTCTCCCTGTACTGTAGAATCACTCAACCCCCTCAATGTGACTCTGCATTAAATCAATCCCAGTAGTATAATGAGTAGGGGACAGCGACTACACAACACCGGGAGAGGAAGGGGGGGTCATATGTTTTGCTTACTGGCACCTCAGCAGTGCCCACAAGTTAGAACCTTTATATATACAGTCTATGGTTAGAACTAGCATCTCACCAGGTAGGCTACCAGTTTACGTAAACTTGGGGATTTGAACCCGCGTCCCTCTGGTCAACTGTAGAGTTTCCAAATGTACCAAGAATTGAGAATTCAACTAAAGAATTAAATACTTTATTTTAAAACAGGTCCATTATTTTGAAAATGAACTGTGAAGAATTTAAACTAGCATTTGAGACCTTAAACGCATCAGAAAAATGTTGACAGAGGTAATACATCAAGTGAGAAGTGAGAATTTATTTCATAGACTTCCATACAATTAGTCTTTTTTTGCAACCAGAAAATAGACACTGCTGGTCATTAAAATAATTCAGATGTAGAGCATTGCCCCCATTGGCAATGGGGCAATGTATAAACGTAATGTTTGCGTCTAGGCTACAATGTGTTCTGGGGATTGTTTAGAACGGACGTTTAAGAGCCTGTATCCACAAAGCACCTTTTTCTGAGCACCAGCATCTTTTTACAGCTCATACAAACAAAATGTGAGTGCACAAATCTCCCTGTGGGTGTTCATGTTGAGAAGCTATGTCAAGCAATTATAAAGTAGCACAAACAGATTAAAACCCAAGGAGGTTAAGCTACCCTTTCATATAAGAGCGCTGATACGCTGTCAATATATATTTTCATATAAACAATTAAGAACCTTTATTTATGAAAACGCTCTGCCCTAGGCACTTTGTGGACACAGGCCCTAAGTTGTGCGGCACCATATCATAGGTGTTATGTGTAAGATGGTAATTTATCATTCTTACCCCATCCGATGAGGATGAAGCCCCAAAGGTATTTGGAGTCTGATCGGAAGGCCATGAAGATGAGACTGTGGAGGTAGAGGCCTTCTACCAGCATCCAGTAGTAGTTGGTGGCCAGGAAATAGATGAAGAGCACTACAACGAACTTGCAGCCAATCTGTTAACAAAACATTAACACAGTTATTGAATCCTATTTATACATGACCATTAGTGTGCCTGTGTGTTGACTTCTGAAAGATATCCCTGATCCACAGGCGCTGTAGGAGAGATGATCTGATTACATTTTGTAGCACCTTGCTGTATACATTTGCACATCAATTAGGAAAAGTACACAGTTGTGATACAGAAAATACAAAGTTCAAGTAAAGTGTTGACATTCACTACACCATTAACAAACAGACAACATTGGTTTGTATCACAATATTCATGTCATTTAAAATCATGATATATAGAGATCATTTTATTTGCATATCCTCTTAAATAGCGGCTGTTATTCGAACTATCCTTTACAATATGAGGAATTCACACAAATCCTACATTTCATGATCTACTCTACTGTATAGTTTTATTTTATCACATCATTTTAAATATATATTGTATAGCACATTGAGCATATTTCCACACTCCTTTCAAAGCTTTAACTAGTTTTCAGTGCAATTTGTGTACAGATTTTCAAGGGCAGGGATTAAACTACATGGTTGGGTGCAAATCAAAATAATTTCTGTCGCATTCAGATTTGCAAATTTACTGGTAATTATGTATGACTCATATCCACCTGAATCAAACAAGCGATCCTGAACTTTGATGCCAATTAGAGAGCGCTGGAGTTCTCTCTCAAAAGGGAACTTGCGTTCACCATGAATCTGAATTGGAATGCTATTCTTAGAGTATGTTGAGAATTTACCGCCGGAACTATGTCTCGGAGGTGTTTGGTCAGAAGAAAATGTTGCGTTCTATGAGTTTGAATAATGAAGGTCTTTTTGCTAAATAGCAGCAACGGTTTCCTTTGTACTATTCTTCTGCAAATATCAGAGTCCAAGTTGGTAGATATCTTTACTGTATGTGTGCAAGTGGATCATTATTTGGTTGCAATTTGAGAAAACCAGAGACACTTTGGGGGTTTTCCTTTTCCTATATTTTGTTAAATACTATGTTTTTAGTAAATGTCTGCAAAGGCTAAAATCCCAAAGTTCCCTCCAGAGGGAGTTTCTCTCCAAAACGCCTCCATTGGACTACCTTGTTTAATTCTGCTACTTAGTGACATCACTACGTAACACTCAGGCTTCTATTGGCTAGTGCTCCAACACATTGCATGTGATGTGATATGTGATCCCCAAGGCTCGATCCTGGGCCCCATCCTTTTTCTACTGTACATACTGCCCCTAGGTTCAATTCTCACAAAACACAATATCCCCTTCCATTGTTACGCTGATGATGTAAAGATCTATCTGCTTCTCAATCAAAATGTCAACTCACTACAGCAGTTGATGGACTGATTAGCAGAGAATAAAATCCTGGCTGAGCTAAAACTTCCTCAACCTCAACGAGAGCAAGACCGAGGTCATCTTTTTGGGACCCCGACCTCCAGCCTCTCCGGTTGATATTCTGGGCTCCCTCAATAAAAACATCCTCCCCTCTGTCACGAACCTTGGAGTGACCTTCAATAGCGCTTTTAAATTCGATAAGCAGGTCAGCACCGTAGTCAAGACCTGCTTTTTTAAAATACGACTATTGGCTAAGACCAAGTCGTTTTTATCTTTTAAAGACCTAGAAATAGTTATTAACGCCTTTGTTACCTCGAGACTGGATTACTGCAATGCTCTGTATGTGGGTATGGACCAGGCCTCAATTAGACGCCTGCAGCTAGTTCAGAATGCAGCTGCACATCTTCTAACTGGCTTTGACGCAGATACGCTGTGCCTCTTCACCTACATTTTGGTTCTTGCTCTTTCACTTAAATCCTAAAAACTTGGATCTTATATTTAAAATGAAGGTTATTACTACTCTTTCTATTTTCTCTTGATCCAAAACCTTTTCCCTCCATGACCTCACAAGGTTTTATTGGAGGGAAACCGGTTTGCAGAGGTGTCCTTATCCAAGGCCGGGGAGTGTTATGCCGTAGTCAGAGCGTACCTCCTTATCCCTCACCAATTCCAACTAAGGCCCCAGCGGGGACCTTACTCCCTGCGTGTGCCTGTCTGTGTCTGTATATTTGCATGTTCCGATTAACCGAGCCTCCCCCACATTTTCTTTTTCTTTTGTGTCTATATCTACGCCGGGATACAGAGTTGAGGCTGATCCTCTTGCTGTGGTCCTGTGTCCTGGATCCTCTATCCGAGTTCTGGATTAAGTCGTGGACTTCGGGTCGTGGCTGAACCTGTCTCTGCGGTCCTGCCTGGGTCTCGTCATGCTGCTTCCCTGATGGCTCTCACAGGATTGTTGACATCCTCGTGAATTCATCTTATTATTATAGACACATGCATTTCCAAACATTCGGTCTACCTACGCTGTCAAATGTATTATCTTTTCGATTTACACACGGCATCTATTGCACGTCTGTCCGTCCTGGGAGAGGGATCCCTCCTCTGTTGCTCTCCCCGAGGTTTCTCCCATTTTCCCCTTTAAACTGTGTTTTTGTTTTTTTTCTCCAAAAGTTTTTCCTTGTACGATGTGAGGGTCTAAGGTCAGAGGGTGTTGTTTTCTCATACTGATATTCTGCACAAACTGTGCTGTTGTATTTACTGTATAGTGTCCTTACTGTAAGGTAATTATGATATGTACAGCACTTTGGCTCGACCAAAAATCGTTTTAAAAATGTACTATATAAATAAAACTTGATTTGATTTGATAGGCTAAGCGGCGGAACATCTCTAAACGGTTGACCAATCACAGCAGAGCCAGCGAGCTAATCAATCAGAACAGACTGGGCTCTGGTTTCAGACAGAGGGTGAAAAGAGGTGCTGCAGCACAGGCAGTATGAGAGAAATAAAGAGCTTTTTGAACATTAAAGCGTATAAACATGTCACAGAAGAGGCACAACATAGAAATCAGTGGCGAGCCGTGACTTATAGGCCCTCTGAGTCTGACCCCCCCTTCCCTCGAAAAAAAGAAGAGTTATTACGTCACAGCGTATACTTCAGCGGAATATCAAAACAGCGGCCCGGGGTGCAAAACGCATCAATGACAGCAACCCTCTACCACACAAAACAACACCATTTATATAAACACCTATCATGACAGGGCACCCACAGCCAAGTAACAATTACAAATGAATTAAGTCGGCACGGCGATCAAATCACTTAAACACAAAGTCCATCCTCCTGTCCTTTTGGATGAAGCACTTGCGGGTCATTCAGCTGATCCTTTGCCACTCCAGTTTATCATTGTAACTCAATCTTGAAAATGACTCGGTTCATAATTTTGCAAACGATGTCATCACTATCACTGAAGTGAGCCATCATGAACGAATGTATGCTAATCATAAATCTATCGATCATAAATCTATCGATTCGATTTATGATTCGAAAATAATAAAAGTAGGGTAGACATGTGGATATTATCCGGCTGAACAAAACGTTCAACAGGTTCAACAGGTTCGTTTTCCACAGACCTTATTTCAAGCTATTTTCCAAAATCCTATGGAGAAATCCCATTGCTTTCTGTCGAGGGAATCCAAGCGCAGCTTATTTCCGGGTTTTAGGACGCGTCACTGCACCACTTGCATATACTTCACAGCGGGCGGAACTTGTCATAAAGTCCGCCCATCGCAGAGACGGCATTTAACCCTTCACATTCCAACAGAAACTGAACAGGCAGATTCGAAGGATTTATTTATTTGGAAATGTTATTTTAAAGGGAGGCAATCCTCATGACACGCATTTTTAAATAATTATCATCCGATAAAACAGACCAGTCTCTACCAGTCTTTTTTTTTTTTTTTTTAATCCGATGACGTTATCAGTGATTTTAAGCTGATTAATTACCGAAATAACATCAACCCTGTGGGCGGCTCCATTTTGATGAGTCACATGACTTATTTTACCGGAAGTGACGTGAACTATGCGTTTGGTGTCGAGGACAAATTGACGTATGTGCTTTGTTCATGTTGTTTACTCTAGTTGCTCTCACAATTCTATTGAAATATGCCTCATTGTATCGCGAAACATTGCTAATAAGAAAGGGCTGTAGGCTACCCGTCAAATGTACCCACCTTTCATTTATTGGTTCAACCAAAGAGGTGCGTTTCACATCCTTCATGGCAACCAGTGCTGTTCTCAATACAGCTTTTTCTAACACCACAGTGTCGAATTCCCTGTGTAAACATATGCAATCCAAGTCGTCTGTGAACAGTTTATTTTCAAGCTCTTCAAGCTCATGACAACATATGTTCATAAGAGGATTGTCCATGGCTACACACCGATCGCAAGTACACCATTCATGTACAGGTCTCCCTACTCGCCCCCCGAAATCAATTGCACGAGTAAAGGGATCGTCTCCAGGAAGATCACGTGCTGTTCATCCTCATCGTCACTGTCCCTGGATTCCTGACGGTTCTCCTGACTTGGCTGTATGGCTGAATTCCCCCATCCAATCTCTCCACATTGCTCAAAACTTCTTCCTCGGCTGACGAGTCCGAACTCAAATACTCTGCCATGTTTTCGTCGAATGAGCTGTTCGTGTGTTTACAAAGTGAACGCATAGATGACGTCACGACCTAGTTTTTCAGATCATGTGACTACTGATTCTGAAAATGGCCAAAATGGCAGCTGCCTGACGGAATATACAGGATTTGATAAAAAAGAGCTATAAAATCATTATTTACCGGGGAATATCGCTGATTTCTTCAAGGTATGGTTTAAACATAATGTTTCACTAAATGCTGAAGTTTTTATTAACTATCTAATGACTGGAGCCTTCCTTTAAATACAATTAAATCAAGTTATTTTGGTAGAACTAATGAAAAATGTAACAAAAAATATATATAAAAAATAATATATTTTTTAATGTTTTCAAATATTATTTTTTAGAATATCTTAGGCCCTCACAGAGGGCCTAGAGGGCCCTGACGGCTCGCCACTGATAGAAATATGAAACATAAAAATGAGCAGAATAGATCAGCAAATTCATTGTGGCTATAATTTGGCAATCCAATGCGTATATGAGAAAAAACCCAAGGGCAACTAGTTGTTCATTTTTGTGCCAAATCTTTATTTTTAAAAGATAAGACAATTCATTTGATCTCACAGTGCTCGGGAGGATGCTTGCAGCAAAAACAAAGACGGATTCAAATGTCCCTTTTAATCACATTGGTTCAACAAACAAAGTCTCCTGGTAACTCTTTCACTTGCTTTTTAAGTTTTTACTAGTTATCCAATTTACTATCAGTTTTAAGCAACTGGATAGACATGCAGACATGCAGACATGCATGAAATGCAGGTAGAAACAGCCTTGAGCTTTCGGTCTATTATGCAAACCTCCGTTTTTATTTTATGGGGGGGTTCAAACACTTCTGCTAAAGTGAATCAAAGGTCATATTCATGTTTGTCCTTGAAAATGTCATAGAATTGTGATCGGTGATCAGCAATTAATCTATATACTTAGTTATTTCCAAGGGCTTAGGTGTTTTGACGACAAGATTTTATGCACCAATTTATGATGGAAATGTCATTATTTATGTAACTGCAGACATAAAAATTAACATGACAATCCAAAGTAAGAATTATAATGAAATACAATGCAGTAAGGCTCTCAGGAATAGCATTGCTCAAATACTTATTATTCTGTTAAAGGTGGGGAAGGTAAATTTGAGAAACCGGCTCGAGATACACTTTTTGTTATATTCCATGGAATGCTCTTAACATCCCGATAGCAATGAATATCTGAAGTGCTTTGACAAAAAATACATAAAAAATGTCATCTGTGGAAGCTGTAGTACTGTAAAAAGCACGACCAATCATTTTAGCCGGCCCGGCTAAAATAACTGGATGGCCTACCTGCCTGTCAGCCTTCCATCTGTGCACAAACTTATCTCGTGCCCTCATTGGTCATGTGCGCGTTCGTGTGTGTTGGAGGAGGGGCTCTGTAAGGAAGTGGCAGATTTGTTCCGATTGTGTATTTTCAAATTCTAGCACACTCAAGCTGCTTTTTCCAAAATTACCTACCCCACCTTTAATCATCTCTCTCATTTAACATTATGACTGCGAAATCGACACACATGAAAACATAATCTACTCTTGATTCATTATTTTTACAAAATGACATTTGAAAAAGTAACCTCTTCTAGTGTCCATGTAGATCTCCGTCAATGATACACATTTATAGCTCATATTTGCTAAGGTTAGGGTTAGTGCCAAAAGCAAGGTCTTTCACTCTTAAAACATAGCAATCATTTTACTTAATATTACAAAGAACACAACAACTTATGTATAGAATGTAAGAAACGGAGGGCTTAACTATTTTCTACTTACCTAGTGTCTAATACATCACTCACCATTCTAATCACCTGTACAACATATAAATATCACTTGAACAACTCTTAACCTCCATGTATCTAGCATTAACATGGCACACTATCTGTTGACTTGGTGGAAAAAATCAAAGAAAATATAAAATGTGCTCTGTGCATCGTAATAACCCTTTTTTATTACTGTGGTTAGTGAGATGGAATATATAAAGAGTGGCAATAACTACAGAAACGTTAAAGGAGGCTGAGGAAGAACTCAAATCAAGACGTTAAGCTGTTTTATGGTGTTTAACACATCAAATATAGGATCTGTGCTTGTCAGAACCTATATTGATGGCTCCTTGGAACTTTACCTCCAACTGATCCGGAAAATGTGCTCTCTTTGAAGTGTTCCTATAGAAACCTTCAGCTCTAAAAACCTTTGGTTTTCTCCTGTCTGAGATTAGATGTTCTTGCCTAACTGAATTTGTATCCAAATCAAATTCTGCCAACTTCTTTTTGTTGATATTCAAAACAGTAAAAAAACGATTATCATGTCATTATCCGCTACAAATTAAGGGCTGAAACAGTGTTCATTTTGATGGATGGACAGAAGGGGAAATGCATTTTTAAAAGATATGGGCCAAACGGGCGTCGCCCCAAATATTGATATTCCCTGGAAATAAATGTCTGGTGATGATAGCTGTGCCAGCCCTGTCCTATAGTCAACACCACTTGATGGACTTGATGGGAAAAATTTCAAAAGATGAATAGGAAAATGTAAAATGTCTCAAATGAAGAAAGACGTGGCTGTAAACCATAAGGCTTTTTAGAGAAGGACCGTGGGAGATGAAGTGTACGTTTAGAAAGTGGTCTTGCCCAATAGTGCACAACAATTTGTTCCTTATGTGCAAGAGAAACATATAACTTGAGCACCACTGAGACATGCTTTCTGTTGCATGCATCCAATCAAAGTTTGAGAGGACAACGAAGCAAAAGCCATACCATGTGAAATACAAAATCAAAGCTAGCACTCTATTCAGCTTAAGGCCACAGTCAATCAGTCTAAAGAACGTATTTTTAGACTGTGTGCTCAAAGCACACAGTCTTCGGGTCTAACAGCCAAATGTATAGTTGTTGGAACAGGCAGTAAGAACAAAAACAATCAAACAAGTAGAACTGGTACTCACATACTGAGAGGTGTCCAATGGAGGCAGGCTAACTGTCTTAAAGTTGTCCAACAGGGCAGAATCAAAGTCCTGCAGTCCAGTACTGGGATAGACCACTTTGTCCATCACAAAGATGCTGACTGCCCGTAGCATGAAGGAAACAAACAGGTGCATGTGGATGTAGTTTCTGGTGCAGTGAAGACGCCTGCCAGGAGGACAAATATAGTAATCACTGTCAATGACTAAAAGCACAATGAGCTGCAATCCAAACCAGGGAGACATTTGCTTAGGTGGCAACAAACAAGGAGTTCTAGCCAGATGAATGCCATTTATTTTAGCTCAGCTTTGACTGAAGCGGATGTGAGTTGTTAGAAAATAAAAAAAACAAGTCCAAGTATAGTCCACCTACTCTGTATTGATGGAAAAAGCAAAAAGAAGAGGCTTTATTAGGGGTTTCTTTATGTAATAGGAACCATTGTAACACTCAGAGTGCAATTCCGGAAGAACGGTAAAAGAATGACCCTGACTCGCCTCTATTCTCTACTTTCAACAGCCTATCAGTGTTGTCACACATGCCTCAGTGTCATGATTCTGTTGAAGTCACAAGCCTTACTTGCGGAAAAAATCATCAGCGTATTGAGTGAAATGTCTTGCTTCTGAAGCTTTTTATGGGGTTTTCCAAATGAACTTTCAAAAGTGTCCTGTATTCATATTTTGTGATAAAATTGGCCTAAAAAAACATATAAATCCTCCAACAAAATCTTCCAACTTCTCATTGGTGTGTAATCACTTGAAACCAAGAATGGTCATTAGGAAATATTTAATTATTCGTATACATGGTTCTCTTCCACGGTGTCTGTGATGTTACAGTAGCCTAGAACGGACAAACAAAACTCTGGCTACCTACATGATTTTTAAAAACTATGGTAAAAGCCAGCCACACCTGAATTGTATAGTCTGTAAAGTAGTGTTATGTTTAAAATTGCCTCTGACAGAGGTGAAGGTTCTTAAATATACCATGTGGTTGCAGCGGTTTTGATACCGCAAACCCAACGGCAGATCCTGTCAAGTCTTTTTTTAAAGATAAACTTCCTTTAATGAATACAACTCATCTGCGTCATCTACAAAAATACAACATCTTATATAAATATAAATAATGGTGCTTCTAAAGTGCTGCTAGCTTTTTGACCGCAGTGAAAATGTTGTTTTTGAAAAGCTAAATGCCAATAAATATGGATCGAGAAGTAAACTGTTTTTTTGTTAGGTGTTGTGATTTTTGGAAATCTCCTTTTTTTCATTACTTTCTGACATTTAGACTTTACAGTGCTCATGGAAAAAAGAAAAAAATCCCAAGCAGCCACCACCGGATTCTAACTTTACAAATAATATAATAATAATAGGAAAAACAGACAGAGCAAAGCATTGAAATGTTGGCATGTAGAATCAAATGTCAACATAATGAAAGAAGCTGCAACCATTCAATGGAGCCCTAACAAAGCACAAATCATATTTTCATTCGGAGCAGCACTATAGTAATTGTTATTGCTCATATTTACTGTAAAAAAAAAGGGTTACAACCCCCCCATTCAAGGGTGATAATGGCACCATATTTCGTATTATGGGATTGTTTCATCTTTAATTAGCTCTCAAAGTTAGTTGATTAAGAGTAGAATTAATTATTGTCGAGAGCACTGTGTGGCAGTTGAATTTAAGTCAAGTGCTGTAAACATTAGCATGAGCCTTTCTAGTGTGCAATAGGAGTGTTTTTTTTCTTTATAATTGAGATCAAAGCATTCATGCCTATATGGAAACTAATTTGTTGCATTTCTCATTACTGTGCATTACACATCCTTGATAAAGCAGTGTAATTAGAAGTGTGTCAAATGTGGTTAATAAGACTTTAAACTTAAATAATTGCCAACAACAGCACGCAGAAAAAAGCTGAAGATGAGCATTACTCAAGATTAATAAGTCCTGTTTTATGATGTTAAACACATAGCAAACATCCAACCTGTGTTTATAAAAGTCTATCTTAATGCATTTTTAAAATGTAAGCAGCAAATAACCCATTAAATGTGTTCCGTGTAAAGTTTTCCTTCTTAAAAGGGACCTGCAGTTTTTGGGGTTGTTCCCTTTCCTGTAGTGTGTTATATAGGTTTTTGTGCATGTGGATGGTCTGAAAGGCTAAAATCCCAAAGTTTTCCTCCAGAGGGAATTTTTTCTCCCACACACCCTGGAAATTCTGCAAGGTTCTTATTGCGAAAATGTTGGTCAAATCAGGAAAAAAGTTTATATTGACATTGCGTACCTATGTGTCACATTGTGTACTCGTGTGACACATGGTTTATTATGATGGATGGAAGCTAGGAGAGATGCCATTCAAAAATGCACTTAACACTGGCGTTGCCCCAAACGTAGATTCGTCCTGAAAATAAATGTCTTTTGATAAATTACAGTCATTATACTGTGAATATCTGGACACTCACCAGCCCTTCTCTGTAATCAACATGATAATACACTGTCTGTTACCAACTAGGATTTTGCCTAAAACGCTGCTTGTTTATTGCAGTTTCCTGTCCTCCCCTCAATCTGTCTCTTTGTGTTTCTTCTCTTTCAAAGGCAAAACATAATAAATCATAACCACTTCAGCCAAATGGGCTACAAAAATGAATCAAGTGGGCTAAGATTTCCAAAAACGTTTTGAAGTGAGATGATTACACTTACTGAAACATGGAGAGCCATAACAGTGACAATGAAATAATAAACACAATAAAAAAATCAGTTTCCAGAGAAGATAATTATTTTTGTCCAAAGAAGGCTGTTTGTGGAAAGAAAAATGGTCTTCTCTTACTCTCTCTACAACTATTACATTATATATTATATATATATATATATGTTGTACCATATCTAAATTACACATATCTACAGTAGTAAAAGAACTGTACATTTTTATATCGTATTTTCAGACTGTATTGGAATGTTCTTCCTCTACCAAAAATGTTCACTACCGAAACATAGTAAATACACTGTAGTAAAAAAGTATTATAATAACCTGTTAAGATTGTTTTACCTTCCCTTCTCTAAATAGTATTTTAACAAATATTTCTTGAGGGTTTTCACAATTAAATCAATAACATTTAATTTGTAATCAAATTTCAATTTATTCAATTCATAAAAATCATAATGCAAACTTGCTTTGTAAAATGCATAATACTGATCATATTGATTCCAGAGTTGATGTTTGTTGAAATTGAACATACATTAAATTATACCGACTAAAATAACTGGATGGCCTACCTGCCTGTCAGCTTTCCATCTTGTGCACAAACTTATCTTGTGCCCTCATTGGTCATGTGCACATTCGTGTGTGTTGGAGGAGGGGCTCTGTAAGGAAGTCTGAAGGAAGAGGCAGATTTGTACTACTAGTACTTTCAAATTCTAGCGCACTCGAGCTAGTTTCTCCATTCTTACCTACCCTACCTTTAAGGTTACACGCCCATTTTCAGATTTTGGAACAGATTTATATCAAAAGTATGGGATATAGCTATTTGCCATTCAGCCATGAAGGACAGGGATGCAGTGTCACTGCCTAGTCAAAAATGCAGGGGTGTTGCTAAAAACCAGGCTCAGCCATTGGATTAAAACCCCTTGTGTTTCGGTAGTGACATGAAAACTGGGGACACGATTTTTTGAGTATAGTTTTTTTATTAAAAAATTAAACCCACAATAAATCAAAAATATTCCAACTTCTGTTTGAATGTAATCATAAAGGTCTTCTAAATACACCATTGAACAAAATAAAAAAAAAATGTTTTAAGTGTTATTTACAGAAATTGAAATTTAGATGTCAGGGTTGGGGACAGCTACTTTCCCAATAGAAAGTACCCTATAAATGATGTTGTTGTATAGCGTATCACTATCTAATGTAATGCCTTGTGTTTAAATAGACCATAACATATTCTTGGTAAATATCCATGTCTGAATACTTAATTGTTGTGATTCGTACTAATTGTACTAATTCGGTAGAATGCCCCATATATGAAAACTCAGTTTTTGCCATAAATTTGACAATGGATTATCAGTAATCATTTCAAAGTGACACAGACACATTAGATTAACCTATGGATTAACCTTCAGCAGCGTTTTTATCGTTTTAATGCCATTGAACACAACTTTTGATCAGAACAACAGCTAAAGTAAGACAATGTCCCGTTGTTGCTCCGTAAAGCTCTGTGTTGTGATGTCTGTGTTTGCTTACCCTGTCGCGAGTTATGATCGCTCAGTGATTATACTTATACCCCTAGAATCTGTGGAATCACAGCTTGCTAATCGATATCTTGTTTGTGCAGATCCGGTATGTAATAAGGGTATTTATACCTAGAGTTATGTGCTAAGTGTGTTAGCCACCGGGTTTAACAGGTTAAAGAGGATATTGTAGTGCCGAGAGATAGGAGTCGGAGGCGGTGCATCGAAGGTGCAAAAGGTAACTTTATTGAGGAGCAGAAAAGCACATGTTGCTGGCTTGCAGTCCCAGTAGAGTAGCGAGAGAGAAAGGAAGGAAGGAAGGACACACAGTAGGTACCCAGTAGGTACAGTCCACAAATGTGTCCGTGCGGAACAATACCCCGAACCTGCAGTTCCATGAGTGAATTATGTCATGTAACACTGATCAAGTGAACAAGCCCCCCCAGAATTCAAACATGGCACAATCCTCGCGTCCGGGAGGAAACACCACAGGGACCGAGGAGGGTGGGGTGGCAGGAGAGGGCCGGACCACGGAACGAGCCGTCGTAAGGGGGCCTCGGTAGGCGTCATGGCGGACGAAGAAAACATCCGCCAGCCGTAGAAAACTGGATCGCTGTGCTGCGACGTGGGAACGGGCGTGAATATCCCGGTGGCCCCCAGCAGGAAGGAGCGCAGCCCGGCCGCAGGCAAACGCGCAGCGGCGGCGGGCATGAAGTTCCCGGGAGGAATGAGCGGTATTCCCGGGAGGCAGGAGCAGTCTCCCCGGGAGGAAGGAACCGTGGACAGGGGAGAGGCCGGTGTAAGAGTCGGGAGTTTGCTGCTTCGTTCAGATCCACCAACGTCAGCAAGATCTCACCTCTATTAACTCCCTGAAGAACCAGGTTCAATTAACTGCTGTTTCAATTCAGACGACCCTCTTAATCTGTTTAAGCGATCCCGAAGGATTTTGATATCAGTAAATGAGGTGTGGCCCTATACTAAGTGTGAGTGTGGCAGTGTGCAATCTTACCTTTGAAGCAGGAGAGGAGAGCGCAGATGTAAGTTGTCCCAGTCCAAAAGGTGGGATCAGTTTATTTGAAGAAAAAATAGGTCCAAACTTATACAGGGTTTTTACCTTCTCTCTTTACAACATTATAATCATACTAAACCTATCATGCTGTGATCATGTTCTAATATGAAACTTTATTTCACAGTTTTACATGTATTACTATAATTTGTAACTTCAACTGCCCAATTCAGTTGTGACATTTAAAATCTCCCGATAGAATTTAGAGGCATTTCCTCATAAAAGACCGATGATAATAAAAAGCACATTCAAACTTTCATTCACCAAATCAATTCACATCAATTCCATACCTTTTTTCCGACACAGATGGCGGGTACTAACATTCACAAACACATACCTATATACTGCATGTATTCGGAGGAAGATCCTCACAGGTGGCGGTTACTAATACTCACAAACACACTCCTATCCGACACAGATGACGGGTACTAACATTCACAAACATATATCCCGCATGTATTCGGAGGAAGATCCTTAGTGGTTACTAATACTCAAACACACTACAATTCATTCCACTCATTCAACCCAGAAATTCACTCCACTTTCAACAAAGAAATTTGAGAGATATCTACCAAGTTTGAGAGAACCTTACAGAGAGTAAAAACCCAGCTCTCCAGGGAGAGAGCTTTTACCGGGAGAGAGTATACCAGGGGAACCCCCCCTCCCCTCTCTCTCTCTCTCTCTCTTGCTCCCTCTCCACCAGTGTCTTTATGCTCAAAACACAGGATAGAAAAACCTAAAGACACCTCCTCCATACCCATATTTGTGGAAACTGGGCATGGCCTCTGATGTACAGGACTGGACATGACCAGACATATTCTATGGCTATGGCATAAGCCACCCCTTCCCATGTTTGTGTAAAAAGGACATGACCCCTACTCTGCAGGACTTGCAAAATATTATTCTCGGCTATGACATAACCACCTTTTTGGGGCCTCAATGTATTTTTCTTTAAGTCAGGAGCCCCCCTCCCTGTGTACTGCTGTGAGGGAAGAGGGAAGAAACTGTCTCTCCTCTTTATCAGTGACACCCATAAACCATTACAGGCCTTACACTCAACTTAACAAACCACTTTGTTTATACTGTAAATATAGAAAATCATAACATATGAAACATTTTCATTGTGGGTTATACAAGAATATAATTGACTATATTTGATTATAACTAACTTTCGTTTGAATTATTCAACCTAATATGAGGATCTCAACACCGGACGAGGTCCAGAAGTGTGCCACCCAGGCGCTGATGACAGCGTGGGCGACGTCCAAAGCCTACGTCGAGGCGACCCGTGAGCCGCGGCGACCCGTGAGCCGCGGCGACCCTTGAGCCGCGGCTAGAGGAGAGGCCAGGCAGGGTCCAGTAGTGCGTCACTCAGGCGCCGATGAAAGCGTGGGCGACGTCCGAAGTCGCTGCTGAGGCGAGGGAAGAGGCCAAACAGGGTCCCGGAGCGTGCCACCCATGGGCCGATGAAAGCATGGGCGACGTCCGAAACTGTCGAGGCGAGACTGGGTCCAGAAGTGCGCCACCCAGGCGCCGATGAAAACGTGGGCAACGTCCGAGACCGCTGTCGAGGTGGTGAAAAAGCGAGTGTCCACACAAGGTGAACCGGCTGGTCGAACCTCTCAGGCACCGAAAAAAAACCTCAAACGGGTCGTCCTGTCCACGATCCAAAACAGGTAGGTGAAATTGTGAGAGGATCCACACAAGGTCAACCAGGCCAGGTCGAACCTCCTCTCCGGCACCATCAAAAAGGGTTAACAGTCAGATGTTAACATATGGAAGCAGCCAGCCGTTAGTTGCTAGCTGTTAGCTGTCCACGTTAGCCGTTAGTCATCGTTGTTAGCCGTTAGCTGCTAGCCGTTGTTAGCCGTTAGCTGTCGTTGCCAGCCGTTAGCTGCCGCTGTTAGTCATCGTTGTTAGCCGTTAGCTGCTAGCCATTGTGAGCCGTTAGCTGTCATTGTTAGCCGTTAGCTGTCGATGTTAGTCGATGTCGTTGGCCCCGGAGCCTCTGATAGGTGGCGTGCCCCCACCAGGTAAGGTGCCGCTGCGTGTAGTGGCCAGCACCTCAGGGGTAAATTGCCGGGCGGCCAGGAAGTACCGGTCAGCTTCTTCGGCTAAAGCGTGGGGCTCAACACTAGCCGTGTTAGCTATCCCAGCCTGGACATGCAGCCGCATGTCCCGAAGAAACAGTTCCATGAAAAAGAAGTCGGGTTCTTTCGTACCTAGCAAGTCGTGTATCGTTTCCATGTGGCCGGAAGGTTTGCTGTCTCCCAGTGCCGAAACGATGCGGGAATGGCGAGCGACGTACTCAGCCATTCCGTGGGGGGGGGCGCACAGAGCCTCAGTCCGTGTGCACATGGCAGCCACGGACGTCTCCAAAAATCTCCAGCAGTTTGCGAAAAACGGCCTCTCTAGCCCTGTTCGGTCCAGTCTCGGAAACTTCTGCGAGACTTAAGTCAGTGTAGTGCCGAGATATAGGAGTCGGAGGCGGTGCATCGAAGGTGCAAAAGGTAACTTTATTGAGCAGAAAAGCACATGTTGCTGGCTTGCAGTCCCAGTAGAGAAGCGAGAGAGAAAGGAAGGACACACAGTAGGTAGTACCCAGTATACAGTCCACAAATGTGTCCGTGCGGAACAATACCCCCAACCTGCAGTTCCATGAGTGAATTATGTCATGTAACAGTGATCACTACAATATATAATGCACATTTTCAGATTCATATTATATTTTGTATCTCTACTGTGACATGTTTTCATGCTTTAATGTTATTTTTCTCATACTGCCTGTGCTGCAACACCTCTTTTCACCCTCTGTCTGAAACCAGAGCCCAATCTGCTCTGATTGGTTAGCTCGCCGGCTCTGTTGTGATTGGTCAACCGCTCAGAGCTGCCTTCCCTTAGCTTATCACATACCATGTGTTGGTGTGCTAGCCCAGCAGTTCCCAACCTGTGGGATGCGTACCACTAGGCATTGCAAATGGAGCACCAAATATATATTTATTTGTATTTTGTACAGGCTAAAGACACAAACATGGATATAACAATAACATATAGGAGATGACATTCCCATCTCAGACAAAAACAAAACAAAAACAGAAGAAACAAATATATAGTCAGTAGGATCACTTCAACATTTCACAAACAAAAATAGGTTGACAACCAAATACCACCAAAAACACAACATGGCAAGCATATTTATTGTTCCTTTAATCCACTCTTCGTTAGAGCTCATTATTTCCCTTTTCATGGCGTGTTGAGCCAACCTTTCAATTTTTGTGGCAATATTTTTTTTCAAAAGACATTTGATTTTTTATCTACTCTTCAAACACCTTAAATTAAGATTACTCCTTGATTGACTTTTAAAAATATGTATTTTAGCCAGAAGAATAGTTATATTTATGAACTGTGTGCAGTCTTCATCTAAAAGCCCAAATAAAATATTATAGGGTGTACATGTAAATTCAATATTTGCCGCCAAATAATTTGCAAAACATCATGTTTTGTCCATTATTAAGATTATCATAATTTTTTTATTTTAACCTATTTTCCTTTCTCTTCCTTGATCCTCCTTAGCAACGGTCATTACAGTACCTTACAGCGGTCTGTTCTACTGGATTTACAACGTGACACATGTTCTGAATTGATAATCAGAACTTTATTTAGCCTCAGTATTGTTCATGGTTGAATGTGGGCCGCAAAAATATGTTGATTCTTGAATGGGCCTGAGTTGAAAAAGGCTGGGAACCGCTGTGCTAGCCAATAGAAGCACGAGTATTATATAGTGATCTCACTATGTTACGAAAGTAAACACAAGACTACAATGGAGGTGTTTCAGGTGAGTGTTGGGAAACTCCAACTTTGGGATTAACGTGCACACAAACCTATATACCATATAACACACTACAGGAAAGGAAAACCCTAAAAAGCATAATAGGGCCTCTTTAACCTTTTTTTCACAAAACAGTACATTGATCTACCAGTATTGCTCTTTATTCCAATTAGGTCATAGGATTCTTCGGAGAAAATGTGCAGAACCTCAAGGTATTTTTTTTTATGAAATCACAGTTCAATTTAATTAAATGTTACTTAAAAATTCAGTTTAAAGTCTCAAGTGTTTCCAAATGCTGTTTCCAACTTTTTCCATATCAGTCAAGCTGTCGGGTTAAGCATGTCCCACTTCATGCAAGACACGTAGAAAAATTCATCAGCGGCAACAAGGATTTGTAATGTAAAGGCAGAGCCTCACCTGTCATACTCCAATGTAGGCCTAACGGAAAAACAACTAAAGAAAAACTAAATAGTAATAATAATAAAATGTCTCCACTGATCTGTGTTGTAAGTGTGATTTCTGTATGATTCCAATCGCTTTTTATAGTCAAAATCAGCAAATTGGCCGAGCTCCGTTACAACTACATGGGAGCGATGAGGAGTGAAGCAGGGATGAGCTCTGCCTCACGTAAGCCCACAGTAACTGGCTGGAGCGCGGGCACTAAGCGCATGAGACACAGATGAGCTCTGCCTCACCTCAGAATGCGTCACCCCACAGAAACTGGCTGGAAAGCGGTCCCTAAGCGCATGCCTGTTACCATCTCACTGTATGTCACCAATGTAATGTTTGTCGATCCCTTTATTACATTTATCCTCGCCATCCATAGTCTCTAAATAACTTATTTCACGTATATATGATATTTAGGCCCGCTGGTCTCATCATACAACGGCAATGAAAAAAGCACCAGGAGAGGCAGCCATAACCTCTGCCGCACTGAAGGGGGCGCACGTGAGCCCACAGGTTCTTGTTGCTACTGTTATTCTACGCAGAGACGGTAGACGCAAACAACAAGCTAGACTTTTGAAACTACGGGAAGATAAGGAAGACTTTTACAAAAATGTAATGGAGATTGTTGTCCAGAAGGATAGCATGGACTTCATCTTCAAGTCAAGGTAAGACCCCAATTGTAATGAACATGGGATCTTACTAAGAAAGAACAATCCAATATTTAGATTTTGGGTATCCTTTTGTTGAACAGTCTGTTTAAAATGAATCGAAGCATCAGACTAAAAAAGCTTTTGAAAATAATCGAACATTTCGATTAAGGTCAAAATATAATATTTGTAAATCTGACTCTGAAAGAGTCAGTGCCTCACCAGCAGAGATGGGGTCGTTACTAAAAAGTAATATATTACATATTACTTTTTTAAAAAAGTAATATATTACACTACTTCGTTACTCTCTACATAAAGTAACTCTGTACTTTACTTGGTACTTTACTCGTTACTTTACTCGCAGGGCGCCCCTCCCTGCACGCAGATCACGCAGACTGCTAAAGTTTCCAATGTTCTCTTTAGTTCAGTTTCCATTGTCGCATAAGACTGATCCAGATCCTGAATGTTTTCATATCTGACCGTGGCTGTCCTCTGTCTCCTGCTATCTGTATATTGTGTGCAGTCTATCTCTGCTCACGCTGTTGCGTCGGCGTGTTCTCCTGCGTGTTGGCCATGTGTTGCACTGGAACCAGACACCGCAAAGACTTCAGCCGAGCACGTACGAACTGCGCATGCGTGAATGGCAATAACTCTCCTTACCAGCAGGCGGCGGTAGTGTGTATTCGTCATTCAAAACAGGCAACAACCGGAAAACAGAGAAGAAGAACAGACTACGTGATATAAACAAACAACAAATAGCTGTGCGTTAGCTTCACATTAGCATGTGTTCTTTGCAGGTGTTTGTTGAGGTTTGATTATGACTGATTTTAGTAAGTAACGAAGTAACGCGTGTCGGGGAAATGTTAGTAACTGTAGTATGATTACTGAATTATAAAAGTAGCGCGTTACACTACTCCGTTACCGACAAAAGTAATATTATTACAGTAACGCGTTACACCCAACTCTGCTCACCAGCCATGAACCTCACCGCACGTCACTGTATTACGGCACCCTATCTCATGATACTTTTCGGGGGTACCATCAGCCTTGACTACCAGTAACCATTGGATGATAAATTAAATGTGTTGCTATGCATCTTTTCATTGATTATACCTTGATATTGTTTTGCATTTCTTGCAGTTGATACTTTTCAGCACACAAGTTAGAACCTCCATTCTGGGACAAACACATACCTGGGAGCCAAAGCCTCCTGTAGTTATTCCCCCCGATGTGTCTGTTTGTCACAAAAATAACCCATCATAAAAGCTCTTTTCTCACCTGAAATATCCGATGATAACGATGGCCACCAGCAGAGAGCTAAAGGACACAGCATAGCCAATGGTGTACATGACACACAGCCGCTCAAAGAAGTCTTGCTGGAACAGAGAGACATATTTTCCATTCAGTGAACTCTTTAAGGTGAGATAGAGTTGCAGAAGAAACACATACAGCTGCTGGGATAAAAGATGTCCTAACATAGAAGCCAAAAAAGACCCAGAGGGATAATCCTTCTCTATTAGCATTTTGACAGGGAAATATACTAGAATACCAGTTGCAAGAAAACTGGATTCATATACAACGTAAATGCTGCTATATTAATTACACTTAAACATTCTAATATGATTATTTTGTATTGGTGCCTATGTGCTCTGTTCAATCAAATAATATTGGACTGTCTTTATTCTTTTTGTATTCTGCAAGCATTTTATTGTGTTTTAATGGCATATGGAATGATTCAGTGCATTTGTTCTTTGCCAGATTATTCACAGTCAGCCTCCACATGAGCTTTTCCTGTGAGATTGACAGTTTAGACTCTTACATATGCTGACACTCTTTGTCATAAATGAATAGTCTTGTGTATGGGACTAATACCCAGGGGTCAAAGTCATTTTACAGACATGGAATGTTGTAAAAGGTTGTCCACCAGAAATGATATCTATGACCTTCAAGGATCACAACCTGGGTGGACAACCCGGTCAACTAGCTACTGGAAAGCTACAGTGAGGGTCCAAACAATGCAACCCCTATATGAAAAAAAGTCAAAGATTCTGTCTGGATCAGATGCCATCATTCTCTTTCTGAATGAATATCTCTGTGACAGTTCATGGTAAAGACAAACTGAGCCAACCTATTGAAAGAGCAGAAAATAAGCTTTCAGGTGATGCCTTGGTTAAGCCTGTTCTCAATAAGGCCACTAGATGGCGCTGTGGCTTTTTTGTCTCTCCAAAGCGAAATCCATTTCAAGCAATGCACTTGTAAATATACTTAAAAGATTATTTCTATATAACATATTGAAGGGTTTACATTAATATACACAAGGTTTGCTGCCGATGCTAAGTTGAATTGATTCAATGTTTACAGATTTTCCAGCAAGTGAGAGGATTTTAAGCTAGCTAGCTAGCTAGCTAGCCAGCACTGTTACTGTAAGCTAAAATTATTTAATAATTTGTAATTCAGTTTTACAGTATTATTCATTTAATCAATATATATTTATTATCATTTGATTTCATGTGTGTGATCTTTTTGTGTGTGCAGTGCTGTATGGATCAATTCCATGCCCCCTTGATATGCACATTTTAAAACCTCTTGAGCCCGATTGCCCCGGTACCGGGGGCAGACGCAGCATCTTGTAAGAAACACCATCCCAGGGCTTGTTAATATTTAACAACCTATTAATGTGGCATACCCACTTAACGGGAAGAAACTCAGCTAACAGAGGAAAATAACCATTTTACCTAATGGAAAACAATTCCAACACCAAGCGTCTAAATCAGCACGCTACATTAGTGTTACATTAGCATCTGGCGTATCAACACCTTTGGGCATAGTCACTACCTACCACTTATTCAACCAGACACGTAGTAAATTACTCATATGATGAACAACAGATTGGGGCTTAGGATCAGTTATGAACATATGCAGCGTCAGCTAACAGCACAAAGTTAGAAGGTCATGCAGCAGGTTGAACCTGATGGTGTTTACATCCCAGAGACCATGATGAAAAACAGCGAGATCCCCCATGTGTTTGCCATGGACAATCTGGACTGGAAGAAGAAGACACTGGAGGGTGGGAGTTTTAATGCCACCACTGCAATCATAATTAAAAACCAAAATATTGTGCGGGTCCAGGAGGGTGCTAGACTCCCCACTTCTACCTCGGATAGAAAGAAGACTCTCTCAGATGTTACTGACCTACCTGCTCCCATGTGACACGTCTCAGCTAAAGACAGGCAGAGGTCCAGGTCACTTGAGCATATTGAGAAGCTAGCGAGTCTGGATACTTCCTCAGATGGCACAGCTGAAGACCTGTTACTTACTCTATGTGGCATATAGCAAGAATGGTTACAACTTCAGAATTGCAGGATGCTCCTCCAGATGCAGAAGCAGGACTGCCTGGCTTTTCTGCCTTCTGTGCAGACCTCCACCCACACAGACCGGCCAGTATCATTGGCTATCTTCCTCTCATCCCAGCATCTCTAACTGATCCTGCTGTCCTGAAAGAAGAAATGAAACGGCTGATCAAGACATCGCATGCACTGGGAGACAAGTATACCATTATCATTGGAGATCAGGCTACATATGAACTCGCAGTTGCCATCAGAGACAAGCACAGAGATGAGTTCTGGAATGTAGTCCTGCTGCTGGGGGGATTTCCCCAAGCTCATAACTACATGAAGGCTGTTTGCAAGATCATCAGGGATGCAGGTGCAGAGGATATTCTTGTTGCAGCTGGTCTGTTTCAGGAAGGGACTGCCAAGAAGATGTTTGGTGAGAAGGCTGACCACTACCAAACCATGCATGCTCTCAGGATCCTCAGTGAGGCCATGTAGCGCTTGTACTGGCAAGCATTTGAGGGATGTGCAGCAGACAGAGAAACCCAACACTGGCAGTCACAAGTAGAACATGTTGTGAAGATGTTGTTTGAGAAAGACACCACTCCTACTGAGAAGTTGGTGATCATCCAGATGTCACGTCCACAGATATAAATCCTACAAGAACAGATGTTACTTTTCCAGGAATCTCTGCAGTTTTCTGGTTAATCTTTCTGGAGATGTCAGACATTCTCCACAGGTTCATCTACTACCAGCGGGAAGGTTACTGGGCAGGAGATCTCTGTGAATCAGCATGGATGCTACCTTACCTCACTGCAGCAGGACACTACAAATATGGGCAGCAGTCTTTGCGTCTGTATTTGTCTGAAATGAAGAAACTGCCAGAGACAGCCCCTAAGGCACATGAAGCACTGATGGCAGGTGCATTTGTTGGACGAAGAGCAGATGGCAACCACAATGGTGTCTCTCCTGATATGCTTCTGGAGTAGACATATAATGCAGATGCCAAGGAAGCAAGTGGTCTGGGTGGCATTACACTCAATCGTGCTGCCAGGATGAAGTGGGTCTACACAAAACCACTCACTGCAGCTATCTCTGCAGAGCTCAAGTCTACGCTGCACCTCCATTTCTCCAGCCCCCACCATGAATCTGGTTGGAGTCGTGTCAACAGGGATGCAGAGATGGTAGTCAAGGTAATGGCAGCAGTAGAGACCAACCCATTCACGACAGCCACACCATCCCTGAACAATATATCTACTGGTGAGTGTGCAGATCCCACAGTCAAGGACAACCTGAGTGTGAAAGCAGTTGGTTTGAAGGCATTGTCAGAGTCACTGTCCAGTGACCAGAAGAAGACAAGTGTTGTAAAGCTAAACACCTTCCATACACAAAACAGGAGAACTCAGCATTGTTGACTTCCCCCATCCCTCTTCCAGGAAGATGGCAGAATGAGAACAGGGACCAAGGCGGGCCTTGTGAAGATCTTGAAAGATAAAAACAAAGTAAGCAGCATCCCTGATCTGCCCAAAGACTGCCTCAAGACAGCAGTAGTCGTAGATGCCATGTCCGCCATACAACACTGGTCTTTTCACAGAGGAGAAGGATCTGGAGTGATCGCTGAGCGATACAGGCACCTGCTGCTGATTGATGTGCCTCCTGGCACTGACATCATACACTTCTGTTGTGACAAATACAGTACAACCAGCCTCAAGTCAGCTGAGCAGGAACAGAGATATGCCAGATCCAAACCAGCGAAAGTGTATGAAGTCAGTGAGCAGTACACAGCTCGGGATCCAAAGAAGTTTGGTTCAGTGTCTGCTAACAAAGCAAACCTGCTGGGCTTCCTTTGTGAGAAGTGGTGTGAGGATGAACAACTTGAACCTGGTATTAGCCCCACTCATCTCTACCTGGGTGGTGGATTCAAAGAAGAGACGAAGAGTGTGGTGCTCACAGCATGGTCTGTTATGGATATTCTTGCTCTTGAATCAACACAGCAGGAGGCTGACTCTAGGATCTTCCTCCACACTCTCTCTACAGTGCCCAGAATGAGGGAGTTGACAGAGTTGTCGTATGCAAATGACACCGACATCATTACCACATGCTTGTACTGTGGTGCAACCCACCTCAGTGATCTAACAGAGCTGTGGGTGAGAACAGGCCAGAATGCATATACCTGCCTATACATGAAATGGTTGTGGCACTGGGACCTTCACAGTGTTGTGCCATGCCCTTCATCCACAGTCTGAGTGGTAGAGATACCACTAGTTATCCATATTTCACTGGCAAGAGGGCATGGTTCAAGAGCAGCATCAGTCTGGACATACCTGCACTTGAAGAGTTTGGTGAGAACCCCGCCGATGCCATAACAGATGACCTCCTCAATCAGGCACAAGACCTCACCATCACTGTATATACATCCAAAGCTGATCACTTTGAGGGTTCTGATCTGGGCAAACTGAGAGCATACAAGTTCCTGAACAACAAATCGACGCTCTTAAAGCTATTACTTAATGTCCATGTGTGCTGCGAGTCTAAACCTCTGGTTAGGGATTTTTTAAACCTCCTCGACTCTTTCGGTCTCATTCAGTCCGTGGATGGCCCAACACACGATAAAGGACACACCTTAGATTTAGTATTATCGTTTGGATTGTCTATCTCTGTGGATGAAATCTGTGCAGGAACGTGTATCTCAGACCATTTACCGGTTCTGTTTACAACCTCTATCCCTTCTGTAGGAGTTGAATCACGTGCTTCTGCGCGTTGTCTGCGTTCAATTAACCCCTTGACTGCATCACAGTTTTCAGATGCTTTTAATACTTATCCGATTTGTAAATTAGAGGTGAACTGTGCTTTTAGTGCGGATGAGCTTATCTCTTTGTTTGATTCGACATGCACACTGATACTGGATTATGTTGCTTCCTTTACGCTTAGACGCAACAAAGTTCTCTCAGAGCTGTGGCTCAATGATTGTACTCGCGCTTTTAGATGTGCTTGCAGGCGTGCAGAGAGAAAATGGAAAAAGGATAAACTTCATGTCTCCTTAGAAATTCTTCGTGCTTGCCTTTCCGATTATCAGACGGCAGTCAAAGCAACCAAAACAGAGTATATTTCTCTGCTAATCTCCAAAAACAGCCATAAACCTCAAGTTATTTTTAATGTCCTTAATTCGATCATTAATCCTTGTGATGCTTCTCCAATTGTGCCATCAACTACTCTCTGCGATACATTTCTTAAATGTTGTATCGAAAAAGTATCTGTTCTTAGGCTAGCCTATACTAGTGCTACCCCAGATCCTGCTCCCTTTCTGTGCCCTGCTGTCCTCGACCATTTTGAGCCTGTATCCCTCTCTTCTCTCTCGGATGTAGTCAAGCACCTGCGGCCGACAAACTGCACCTCAGACAGCATTCCCTCTCGCCTTCTCAGAGATGTTTTCGAATCAGTTGGAGCAATTTTTGTATTGCTTGTAAACACCTCTCTTAGCTCAGGATGTGTCCCAGCTGCCTTCAAACATGCCGTGGTTAAGCCACTACTTAAAAAGAAAAATCTCGATCCCTCCATTCTCGCAAATTTCAGGCCCATCTCCCAGCTACCCTTTTTATCTAAAGCCCTGGAGCGAGTAGTCTACGTCCAGCTGCAGTCATTTTTAACCATGCATGGCACCATGAATAATGTCAGTCTGGCTTTAAACCTATGCATAGTACTGAAACAGCCCTTTTAAGAGTTTTTAATGATCTGCTCTTAGCCGCCGACTCAGGCAGCCCAGCTGTCTTGGTGCTGTTAGATTTAACTGCTGCCTTTGACACTGTGGATCATAGTATCCTGTTGTCACAGCTTGAACAGTCCGCAGGCATTAAAGGCTCTGCCCTTGCATGGTTCAGGTCCTACCTGACAGACCGTAGCTTCTCAGTGCAGCTAGGTGCCTTCTCCTCTGCCAAAGCCCCTCTTACTTGTGGGGTTCCCCAAGGCTCGATTCTGGGCCCCATCCTTTTTCTATTCTAGGTTCAATTCTCACAAAACATAATATCCCTATAATATACGCTGATGATGTACAGATGTATCTGGCTCTCAATCAAAATGCCAACTCACTACAGCAGTTGAAGGACTGCTTAACAGAGATTAAATCCTGGCTGAGCCAAAACTTCCTCACCCTCAATGAGAGCAAGACCGAGGTCATCTTTTTTGGACCCCAACCAATATGCTCCCCGGTTGATATTCTGGGCTCCCTCAATAAAAATATCCTCCCCTCTGTTATGAACCTTGGAGTGACCTTCAACAGCGGCTTTAAATTTGATAAGCAGGTTAGCACTGTAGTCAAGACCTGCTTTTTCAAAATACGACTATTGGCTAAGACCAAGTCATTTTTATCTTTTAAAGACCTAGAAAGGGTTATTAACGCCTTTGTTCAATCAATCAATCAATCAATCAATCAATCAATCAATCAATCAATCAATGTTTATTTATATAGCCCAATATCACAAATGTTACATTTGTCTCAGTGGTCTTCACAGTGTGTACAGAATATCAGTATGACAATACGACACCCTCTGTCCTTAGACCCTCACATCGTACAAGGAAAAACTTCCGAAGAAAACCCAGTTTAAAGGGAAAAATGGGAGAAACCTCAGGGAGAGCAACAGAGGAGGGATCCCTCTCCCTGGACGGACAGACGTGCAATAGATGCCGTGTGTAAATTGAAAAGATAATACATTTGCAACATAGGTAGTCCAAATGTTTATTACCTCGAGACTGGATTACTGCAATGCTCTGTATGTGGGTATGGACCAGGCCTCAATTAGACGCCTCCAGCTAGTTCAGAATGCAGCTGCACGTCTTCTCACTGGCCATAAAAAGCGCGACTATATCACCCCAATTCTGGCTTCATTGCACTGGCTTCCAGTTCGGTTCAGAATAGATTTTAAACTCCTTTTATTTGTTTTTAAAGCCCTAAATGGGCTGGCTCCTGCCTATATAGCCGAACTCCTCCATCGCTATGCCCCAGGCAGAGCCTTAAGGTCGGCTGATCAGCTGTTGTTGATCGTGCCTAAGACCAGGCTTAAAACCCGAGGGCATCAAGCTTTTGCAGCGGCTGGCCCTAGGCTCTGGAATACTTTGCCCCTCCATGTGAGGTCGGCCCAGACCCTGGGATTTTTTAAATCAACACTTAAAACTCAATGTTTCTCTCTGGCTTTTGTTTAATTATCTATTCATTTATTTATTTAGTCATTTATTTATTCATTTAGTTCCTTATTTTAATATTTATAACATAACATAGGATTTCATAAAGTATTTTTAAAATAGTTTATACATTATTCGAATATAGGAATAGTACATAGGATTACTTAAAATATAGTACCTTATATTTCATCTTTTTTCCCTTTAGACCCTTGCGGTTTATTCTTAAAAACCCTTACCCACCCCCCATTTTCCCTCTGCTGGTCTATGGCCTTGTAGAGGGTAACGGGGTAAAGAGTCGCTTAGATAAGCGGGGGAGTGCATCTGACGAAGAGATAGGTTTTTGTGCTCCCTATCTCTGTTTCTTATCTATATTTAATAGAACTGCTCGGGTCTTGATAGATTGAGTGGGGAAGTTCATGAGATATTTCTAGAGGGATATCTATACGCATACGGATATACGGATACGCCGATGACATCCAACTTTATATCTCAACAAAAACCATCACCCCCACAACACACTCCACTCTCACCAACTGTCTCTCAGAAATAAAAGCATGGATGCAAACAAACTATCTCCAACTGAACAGTGCCAAATCAGACATCATCATCATCGGCCCCCCATCCTGTATCAAAGACATCCAGAATGTCAACTTCACCATTGACAGCCACACTCTATCTCCCCCCCTCACATCCGCAACTTCGGAGTCATCTTCGACAGTCAGCTCAAATTCAACCACCACTTAAATCACATCACCAGGACCGCCTTTTTCCACCTCAAAAACATTGCCCGTCTCCGCCCATCACTCTCCTCCTCTGCTGCTGAAACCCTGATTCATGCATTCATCACTTCACGACTCGACTACTGCAATAGCATCCTCTACGGCATACCATCCAACCTCCTCAATAAACTCCAACATATCCAGAACTCTGCTGCCCGCCTCCTCACCCACACCCGCTCCCGAGACCACATCACTCCCATCCTCCAGAACCTCCACTGGCTCCCCGTCCGTCAAAGAATCAACTTCAAAGTCCTCCTCATTACTCACAAAGCCCTCAACAATCAGGCCCCCCCCTACCTCACAGACCTGCTGCACCACCACGCCGCTTCCCGCTGCCTCCGCTCATCAGAAGCCAACCTCCTATCCATCCCCACCCGCACCAATCACCGGACCTGGGGGGACAGAGCCTTCTCCGTCGCTGCCCCCTCCCTCTGGAACTCACTCCCCCAACCCATCAGAGACTGCACTGACCTCACCACCTTCAAAAAACTCACAAAAACTCACCTCTTCAATCTGGCTTTTAATGTGTGATTGTTTTTGTATTATTTGACTTTAACTATATATGTATTTGTTGTTCCTTCCTTTTCTTTTCCCTTCACTATATCTGTAAAGCATCTTTGAGCACCTGTAAAAGCGCTAACAAATTAAATCTATTATTATTATTATTATTATATCAAGAATAACTTTTATCCAATGACCTTTTCCCTCTCTGTCTGTGTCTGTGTGTTCTCTTGTTCCGATTAACCCAGCCAAATCTTTTTTCTTGTTTTTTATCTATATCTACGCCGGGATCCGGAGTCAAGGCTGATCCTCTTGCTGTAGTCCTGTGTCTTGGATCCTCTATCCTGAGTTCTGGATTAAGTCGTGGACTTCGGGTCGTGGCTGAACCTGTCTCTGCGGTCCTGCCTTGGGTCTCGTCATGCTGCTTCCCTGATGGCTTCCACAGGATTGTAGCTGACATCCTCGTGGATTCATCTTCTTATTACAGACACATGCATTTCCTAACATTCTGTCTATATGCTGTAAAATGTATTATCTCTTCGATTTACACACGGCATCTATTGCACGTCTGTCCGTCCTGGGATCCCTCCTCTGTTGCTCTCCCTGAGGTTTCTCCCATTTTTTCCCTTTAAACTGTGGGTTTTCTCTGGAAGTTTTTCCTTGTACGATGTGAGGGTCTAAGGATAGAGGGTGTCGTTTTTACCATACTGATATTCTGAACAATCTGTGATGTTTTATTTGCTGTAAAGTGTCTCTACTGTAGGCTATTTTTATTACATTTACAGCACTTTGGCTAGACCAAAAATCGTTTATAAATGTGCTATATAAATAAAACTTGATTTGATTTGATTTGATTACCCCCAACAGAGAATGCATTTTTGCTGCACCTGAAAAGAACGCACACATCGCCAAGCCATAAATCCCCCCATGCACAGAATTTTGGATGGTCTCTGGACAATGGATAGTTCCGGTACCATCTACAAAGCCAGCTTGGCCTGTGTCGATGAACAAGACAATCTCATGTGGCTGTCAGAATAAGGCAGTTCCATGCTACATAGGGTGCCATTGCCAAGGACTGGCAACCAAATGCAGAAGGATACACACTGCCACACTTGAGAGCAGTGACAGCAGCTGTGACTCAGAAAATGAATAGAAAGCAAAAAGCTTTCTGCGACACTACCATGAATACCACCATGTGTTAATTGAAAACATTTGTACTGTATATTCAGTGTAGGTTACTTTTCTCCCTTTTCTTCTTAAATAATTAAAACATTTCTAGTTCTGGGCCATGTGAATGATTATTTTGTGTTCAACTTCTGATCATATCTGTTGATTTTTAGTTAATAACTAAGAAGAGAGAATGTGAAATAAATGTTTTGCCACCAGGAATTTTGTTTATTTCATGATCAAAATAGGATATTTTTCACAAAAACAAAGACATTGATTTGAACAAATAATAAAAAGATATTGATTTGACATTAAGTTGAACTTAATGTCAACTTCCAGATAAGTTGAATTCAGTTTGCCTTGTCCTATAACACCTTCAATTAAAGGGTTTTGCAAAGAAAGTGGCGGCCATTTTGAATGTTGCTGCCTTTAGCTTTCCAGTCTGTAAACCGGAAAATCTGTAAACATTGAAGCAATTCAACTTAGCATCGGCAGCAAACATTGTGTATATTAATGTAAACCCTTCAATATGTTATATAGAAATAATCTTTTAAGTATATTTATCCATTTTGACCACAGCAAGTGCATTGCTTGAAATGGATTTCGCTTTGGAGAGACAAAAAAGTCACAGCGCCATCTAGTGGCCTTATCGAGAACAGGCTTAACCAAGGCTTCACCTGAAAGCTTATTTTCTGCTATTTCAATAGGTTCAGTTTGTCTTTACCATGAACTGTCACAGAGATATTCAATCAGAAAGAGAATGATGGCATCTGATCCAGACAGAATCTTTGACTTTTTTTCATATAGGGGTTGCATTGTTTGGACCCTCACTGTAGCTTTCCAGTAGCTAGTTGACCACCCAGGTTGTGATCCTTGAAGGTCCTATATATCATTTCTGGTGGACAACCTTTTACAACATTCCATGTCTGTAAAATGACTTTGCCCCCTGGGTATAAGCAGCATGCTCTCACCTCCAACGATAGGTTGGATAACCCATTATTATTCCTAATGGTGTGTAGGAATAATAACAGCTGCAGCTGGTTAACATAATCAGATCCTCCTTTAATGTTTTACAGTCATACTTACTCTCCCTTTCTCATCAGTGGGCTGAAGGAAGCACTCCGAGTAGTTGGTCCATGTTTTGTTCAAGCGGTGCGCAAACACCCAAGAACCGTTGACATCACATGTCCTGTAAGCGTGTCCTGAAAAACATACTTTAAATCATTTCGGACATTTCCAATAGAAACCTAAATCTGGACTTCTTGATGATTAGCGCCATTCATGCAGCTTGCAGTGCACTATAGGACCTGGAGGGTGAACTTATAGTGGTCATTAGGCTGGGTGTGGACACTTTTGCACTTTACGCCATCTTTGCTAGTAACGGAAGTTGCATAAACAGCCATGATTGCAGTTGCTTAACAATGGACTATAGAAACCAACGTTATACATTTGTTTCAGTATTAGCATTGAATAAGATGCTAACATTAATTTAATTGGGTTAATTGAGTAGTCTGCAATGTTTGTTATGGCAAACTAAAAAGTTGCGATCAAGCTGGCGATTTTCACGTTCTCACTCCCAACCCGTCACATGTTGACGGTGGGTCAGGGCCCCTCCCTGTCACCATATTACGCACAGGGTGTGTAATAGGTACCCCTTGAGCGTTAGTTTTCAACGGGCAGGGTGTCCCATAGACCTTCATAGATCTCCCATAGCGTTGATAATAGACCCCATGAGAACGCTCCCCGCTGCATCGAAATTCAAGCGCATTCCGTTCTCAGCTGAAGCGTATGGTGCGAGACGTCATTGCAACACATTATGCTCTTTATATATAGTTTATAAAAAATGTAATTTTCATACTCAGTGATAGGCAACCCGGTATAACGGCAAGACGTGAACATGTGACGATTTACCATGCTGGGTCACGATTTCGTCCCTTCAAAGGTGACAGTTACATGGTATTGTTAAGTAACATGGCCCGACCAGTGGAGAAATACCCGGAAATGCCAAGCAAATGCTCTACCCCGACAGTCGGTTGTTATTGTCAATATTAATATAATAATTATTTATTTTTTAATAGTCAAACTCGATTTCGCGGATTTTCTTGTTGCCCCAGCTGGTTGACACCTCTTTTAGCAGTAACAAAGGCTACATTAATGTATTAAATCGATGTTAATCCATGTGTGTGACGTTGTGAGATTGTGTTGCCAGGCAACAGCTTGGGTTCATGTTAATTTACAAACTCTTCAACTACAACCCTAGTTATATTTAAAAACATTTTAGAAGGCCTCACGAAATACTTTAATGTAAATTCAAATTAAAATGTGAAGGAATGTGTGTATAACAAAATACATCCGTCATAAACAATACCGGAAACAGACGTAGGCAAGATTCTCAGCTCAGTGATTGGATGTTTTAGCTGCAATGCATGTTGGGATGTGTTGTTTATGCGATGTGAAATCCCAAAACATTTTTTAAAAATGAAATAATACTTCATTCCGAGTGTGCTTGCTTTTCTCTTTGCAAGTCATCACATAACGGCATTTTAACCACGGTTCGGCTGCATTAAATATTACACATCTGCTGTAGTTCTTTATTTATAGAGCCCTGATGAGAAGACTTCTGGACAAACAGGAAGAACTGCCACCAAAACTGAATATGTAAATAAATGGCTCAGTTCTAGCGGTGGTATATCTGCAAATAAATAAAAAATAACTGCCAACCTTTGTGGTTAAAGTCGAAGATATAAGTCGGACAGGGGACCTTGGTAGCAAGCCCGGGCCAACAGATAAGCCCGTCCCAGTCTGGAGGGCACACCTCATCTGCAGGGAGAAGAGTATGAGTTAGAGGAAATTAACAAACTATACACATCGGACATA
The DNA here is from genome assembly GCF_902827115.2 of Pseudochaenichthys georgianus. Taxonomy (NCBI): domain Eukaryota; kingdom Metazoa; phylum Chordata; class Actinopteri; order Perciformes; family Channichthyidae; genus Pseudochaenichthys; species Pseudochaenichthys georgianus. The sequence goes on from NC_047523.1 coordinate 13,442,922, forward strand.
TACTGTAAACCACAGAGTAAAAAACCTGAAAAGAAGGGTTTCCATTATTTAAAATCAATAAATCAAGAGTGGGGTAAATAGATGGGCTTAACAAAAAAAGAAACAGCTTACAGTGTCTCTTGTGCAAAGCTCGTTGAAATATAATTCACAAAACCCAATTGTATCTGAAATTGCATTTTGGAAACTTGAAATTAATGCTCACACTATCCGTTAATCCGTTACTATCAGAGTTGAAAATCAGTTTTTGGTCCTTAAAATCACTTGAGGACCTGGAAACATGTACGAAATGTAATCATTTACATCATTTGAATACAAATGTGTCATTAAAATGATCTAGTCATGCCATTGTTAGAGTTATTCTAAGGCTTTACTCATTGGGAACTCTATATGAGATCCAGCACACTATTGAGATGTCAAATCTGCCTGTTTTACACACTTTGACCAACAGGGGGTTTTGTGTTCAGATGAAGCCCATGATGAAGTCTCATGTCGTGTCCACCACTCTCTGTACATGTTCACCCTTCTCTGTACATGTTCACCCTTTCCTCTCCGACTGAAGACTGGCTCATTTATAGATTATCCTCACAATTGGGAGAAACCATTCACAGGTGAAAATAATAAATACACATCATCGCAATTGCCATAAAGAACATCCACAATATTATGTTCATAGCATCATTAGTTGTCCATAGCCATCTGCTAAGTTAACCCCAAAACAAACATTACAACTGACCAGAATAAATATAAATGCACTCCCAACCAGCGTTTCCGCCAGGGGGGCGCTGTCATTCTTACACAATCATAAACACTTTTGGCGCTCTCGCTAACCCACTCTCTTTTCAGGTGGAGCCGAGGACCCGACCAGCATCTGCCAGACGACATTCCAAATAATACGTTTTAATCATTTAAAGGGGACCTATCATGCAAAGTGCACTTTTTGATGTATTTTAAAGATAAATATGTGTCCCCGGTAGGGATGGGTATCGTTAAGGTTTTAACGGTACTACTACTTTTATCGATACCGCTTATCGATCCGGTCTTTTAACGGTACTTTTATTGGTTCTTCTGGAGAAAAAAAAGGTAAACTAACTAAAGACATTGTGAACAAAACTAACATTGCCTTTTCTTTAAATTAAATACATTATATTTCACATCAAAAGAAACGACAATGTTTTAACAAATCGTATGTTTTAACAAATCGTATGAAAGAATTGTAAACAGAATAGCTGAAACTTTAACAACATAAAGAGTAACTCAGTTACCTCTAATCATTAACCCATGTTTGTATAATTGAGTTAACTCCGTGTGTTGCTGCTAGCATACATAACACCTGACGTGGAAACATTACTCGTGGATGGGGCTACAGAGCTACTACAAAGACAGTCGAAAACTCTGCATTTCTCCGTCTGAATGTGGTGCACTATTGCTAAATGTTTCGACAAATTGCTCGTCTTACCGGCGCCCTTACATGCTCAACTCTTATTGCACTTTTGGCAACGAGCATTGTCCACATCGAGACGAGTGAAGTTTAACCACACCTCAGAGCGCGTTCTCTCCGCCATCTCCTCCATGTGTGTGTGTTACTGGATGTAGCAGCTGCGTGTGCAACCTGATCTCACCAGAATGCGTGACTCCACCACGACTCCTTAACACCGCATTGCGTGGTGGAGTCACGAACTTTGCTACATTTACGTGTAAATTGCACCACGCAAACAACCCCAATGCAAAGTGAATGAGGCTCCTTTGTCGTGGTGCACACACGCATTTCTACAACGTCCAGCAGTGAGCTTTTATTCTATAAAACGTTTTTAAAATCTACTTTATAGCTTGTAGTAACTCATGGGAGGCTTCTTTTATTGTATTTGTATTCATAATAATTTGTATTTTTCATCAGAATGTATTATGGCAACCTTGTCTCCTAAAAATGACATTCCCACAGAACTAAACTGCATTCTTCGTTTAGCTAGAAACGTATTTTCTCCAACGTTACGTTCGTTATGAACGTATCTCACATACGTTTATTTTCTACATATCTTCTAGAAACATATTTTCTCCCACGTTACGTTTCTTATGAACGTATCTTAAATACGTTTATTTTCTACATATCTTTGCCATTTATTGTCTTACTTATAATAATGATAATAGTCATTCATAAATATCATTTTAGAGCACACATTTGAAATCAATTGAGTCAATTATATTGAGTAATTGATTTCATATTGGAACATGTATTTCTCAAACCTATGTTTTATGGAAGAAGAAATGTATTTCTGATAAACTAATATTTTATCAAACGGTAAATGGTGAATTAATATAACATTTAGAATCATTGAGAAGGGGTTATATCCACAGGGACTAGCTGACCTTTAACTTAAAATAACATTTCTCTGCTTTGGACTGATGAGTATATCATTATTGCATGTTAAATAACACAAACCTTCAATGTATGCATGTGCATGTGTCAGGAAGGCTCCCAAATAATTCTGTGGGGCCTATCCTATTTTTGTAATGAAATGATAATGTGCTAATCCATTACTTTGAGTTGTCTGCACTCATGAAAACATCCCTATCAAGTGTTAACCCAATAACTAGGACAGCTCTGAAGGCCAAGGGTCAGAGAGAGAGGGTCACACTCTCCGGCTGCAGAGAGCACCGCCAGCCACGGGCAAGGAGGCACGAGGTCGTTTGAGATGAGAGGATTCTAATCTTCAACTTTCTGAGGAGATGGGATGCTTCTTCATCTTTCTGCTCGGTGGGCTCAAGCAGACAACTCTGCAGGACGAGCGAGGGCTTCAGAGGCTTCTATAATACAAGGTTCCATGTTTCTTGGAGGAGTTTGATGTCTTCTTAACCTCTCCCATCACGGGGGGGACACCTGGATGCGCCACTTGGAATACACAGTTGCACTGCTCTCAAGCAAATAGCAGAAGGAATGCAGGCAGATGAGCCTCCGTTTCACTGGGGGGATCAACTACAGTGCTCACTGGATGAGCCACACAAAAGCAGAGCAATTGGGGGGAGGGGGGTTGAAATGTGGCGCTCTGATGAAGAAGAGTTTGAGCCAATCAGCACCTCAGTGCTAATCTACAGTATCAGGATGCCTTTACACACCAGACATTCTGTGTCATAAAGAGAGGAGGAGGAGGACGAGTCAGGAGGACATGTTCTTCTAGCTCTCGTACAAAGATAACATTTGAATTGAATGACCAGATGTTTACAGATGTGCAATTAATGATTGTTTTTATATTTCCAATGACCAGACATGTTTTAAATAGTGGTGATAAATACATTTTGTCGGATCAGATTACACTTTCACACTAAACAAAATAAATTAATTGATATTTTCAGATTATAAGGTATTGAATAATAAGATATTTCTAATATTATAACAGATGTTAATATCCTTAATTGTCCAGCAATCAGGCTTAACAACACTACTCTTAAATGTATTACCCATGCACAGACAGACCTAAAATGATGTTTCAAATTTTAAGAATGTGTAATTCCTTTCCAGGTTTTACAAAAGTCTTTGAATATTTGTCTAACTTTTCCTTTTCAGATTGTTAAACATTTTGAGAATTGTTTAATTTTCCCTTCAGATTTTGAAATGACATAATGATTGATAGTTGAAGTAATGTAATTATGTTATCATGCCATAGTCTTTTGATTTAATATGTAATGAAGTAAACGTAAAGTAATCCTAAATTGAAGACACTGCAATTTTGCAGATTACAGATTGATCAAATCACAACTGTGAGTTGGATACCTTAGCTGGATCTCTTATGGTCCTGAGTTTAAAATGCTTTTGACTAGTGATTGCCTTGAAGTAAATCTTTAAACTGCAAGCTGGTTTTGATTTTATAGTTTGATAAGTGAGATCAACTAATGGTTAATTGTTAAAACATATTATTTTGAAATAGATGTTTTTGCTATTGTGCATCTGTGTTTTATGTGTGTTCATTATTGTGCTTTTGACAACAGGTGATCCAAACATTGATGAGATGATTTTCTATTGTGATTGTCTGTGTCAATCATTGTGGTTGAATGTTTCAATCTTATTCTACTATGTATGTAATTGATGTTGTGTAAAACCACACTCAAATCTGAAGATGCCTATTGATTTAAGTATTGACCAAATTATTATTAGACTAATGTTTTCAGGTTATAAAAGATGATAAAAAGAGAGGAACTGTGAGGGAATAATTGTGTCTTTACTCCTAGATATTTAACCTTATTGCCTGTTGACATTAATAACCAACCAATATTCTGTTATCTCCTTTAAGGAATGTGCTCCAGCACTTAAGTGTCAGTTTTATGGCCTGATAGGGGGGTTTACGACTGTGAGAACGCTGGCTTCAAAACACCACTGACAAGTGATTGAGTATTTCCAGTTGGGGGATATCTTCAGTGAGAGATATCTCCTGTGTCTGCAGAATGTTTACGCCCATCCCCAATATGTGGATTTGACTCTCTGTAAACTAGTTAAAAGGTCTACCAAGATGCGAGGCTGATCAGAATTGACATGACAACCCACCCGTGCAGTCAGAACCTTTTTCTGCTGTGATTTGTGATATGAATTCTCCGGCCGTATCCTTGTAATAAACCATCAGTGTTTGACATCAAAGCTCCAACTCTCCTCGTGTCTCTCTGAGTCCTGACTCTCCATTGCTGCAGAAGTTTCCCTTACAACATATATTTTTTAAACATCTCCAGTACCGATAAAAATACCAATAACGTTGGAGCTTAATGGTACCACGGTCTTTAATAATTCAGCCCCGGGGCCCGTTTAATACCGGGGATCGGTACCCATCCCTAGTCCCCGGTGTGTCGGGGAACTCACGCAGCGTCAGAAAATAAAACCCTCTCTCTTTTCCTCCGTACCCAAATCTCTAAAAACGGGGCTACAACAGAGTTGATTCAGATTTGCGTCCGATATTACGTAATATCGGAAATGTAGGCTGGCTTTACACCCACGGCCCTATCAGAAACGTTGCTATCAGAAACAATACCCGACTGTTTTGGACGTAAGCCGAGAGAAAGCCTTTGAGCTCCATACTGTTTCAGAAATGTTTGGTATTTTGAGCAAAACACTTCATAGACATGTTTTTTATATATTTGTATATATATCTGAGAACCATGCTATTGCCTCAAAATAGCATGATAGGTGCACTTTAATAAATACTACATCAATAAATAGTATAAATTATGTGACATTTTAATGCAAATATGCAATACCAAACTGTACTGTGCAAATCACGCTAATAAAGTGCAAAGTTCACTACTAAAGTGCTGAGTGACATTATTACTGTGCAATGGGAAGTTGTTATACAAAGTGCAAACCCACATGTGCAATATTACAAGACTCCAAAGCCGTCAGTCCATAGTAACGAAGTTACCTTCGTTACACAATGTTTATTTCAATCTAAATTGTATTTACAATTGTAGGTCTGTCAAACTATGGATTTTGTCGATGGGTTATATTATATACGTAAACAGCGGAATAAAGAACAGCCGGGCAATGTGACGTATCCAACATTGGAAATTAACACCTATGGGGTGTTATTAAAAAAAGAAAATGTGCGATGGCAGAGCGTCAGAAAAAATCTAAAACCCAAAATATGAGGAATTTGTTTGTGTCTCTAAACAAGGGATGGGCAAATGGCGGCCCCCACCTCCTCTTTTTGCGGCCCTCAGATTAATTTATAAACAACGTAATTAATAAAAAAAAAACATGTAGTTACTGATACCGTCCACTAGACTCCTAGTTACGTCGCGAGCTGCGGACATGATTTCAAATACCGCAAAATAATCTGTGGCGCGTTGTGTGTATTGTGTTTGTTTCCCGGGGAAACAAACAACAAACACCGGCTGTTGTTATGCCTGCTGTGATGTTAAATAACCGCTTGTAATTATGCCTTTACAAGCTTAAAAGTTGTATATATCATCTGAATTTGGCGAAACAAGTTTAATATTCTAAAAACCAAGACTTTGTTTATTTTAAATCAGATAAAAACAAACTGTCATGGACCCTGCCGTGTTATCTATGATTACTATACGCTTTTCATTCATAATTTCAGCGGGAGGGAGGGGGAGCGGCGCTGAGTGCGGGTTGACAGGTGTCTGTGTTGACATTCCCCTTATTGTGGAATAAGGGGAATGCAGAGACAGGCTACAAGTGTCTTAGGTTCAAGTTAGACAACTAATGTCTGGGTTAGTGTTCATGACTTCATGTTTATGTCATCTTAATGGTTAATCTCAATGCACACACATTTTCCGTGCTTTCCAATAGTTTAAAATACTTTTATTCCACTGTTAAATAACCTGTTCAATACAAACATGCCACTTTTAAAAATGTAATAACATTTCTGTGAACTGATATTTGTTTAGTGAGCTTATTAGCCTGTTAAGCCCCGGAGACCCTGGTTTTTTTTTTCATGACACTGTGTCTCAGGGCATCTTAATATTTAAAAACTATTAATGTGTTATACCAGATTAACGAGAAGAATCTCAGCTAACTGACAATACGAACCATTTTTACAGAAACAAAACACAAGTGTCACAAGAAGTGTTAGCATTAGCCCTTAGCTAAAACGGGCAGATGCTACTTCCGGTGCTAACTAACAAAAACGATCCTTAAAACTTAATATTTTCTGCACAAAATACATATCATCTGAAAGCTGATACTCCACAGATTATTTGGTTATAAGTATCATCACTGTAGGACACAAAGTTACTGACGTAGCAGCCAGAACAGAGAAGAAAAAAAAAAACAGTTTTCAAAACCATAACAATAATTATGTCTTACCGTTGCTGTTTTGTGATCAAAGCTCGTGTTCAAGGGAATAAAAACGCTGCTTAAAGTTAATCCAATGTCTCTTAGTCACTTTAGAATTCTTCCTGATAATTAGGGATGTCCCGATCACCTTTTTTTGCTCCCGATCCGATTCTGATCATTTGATTTTGACAATCTGCCGATACCGATTTTTCCCGATCCGATCTTTAGAGAGGGGTCTGCCTGCAGACCTCCACTCTCAGGACAGTTCCGGTGCAGACCTCCACTCTCAGGACACCTCCACTGTCAGTACAGGAAGTGCACGCTAAGAATTCCAAAATAAAATCACCACTATCAGTACAGTGCCATTTTCCAAACAGGAAATGCACGCAAATACAAAATAAAATCGGATCGTGACACTTATTATATACGTAAAGTATATAGATATATATAAAAATAGGGACACCTTGTATTGTTTACTCTCAGTACAGCACCACTTTCCGAACAGGAAATGCACGCTAATACAACATAAAATAGCACTGACACTTATTATCTATATATATATATATATCTATATATATAGATATATATATTTATATATATAAATACGATATCTTGTATTTTAGTTACACCCGCTAGACAACAGTGGAAGGTTCGAGAAACAACCGTGTTTGCCGGGTGCACCGCGGCGGAGGTGGAGATGTTCCAGCTGGGAACCTCCACCCCGCTGCGGGACCCCTGGACGGTGCGTCTTGGTCACGCTTCATATCGGCCGGCGTGGAGGCCCTCCGACAGTGGGTCGCGTTTGCCATTCGATCAGTGAGAGGAGAGGAGAAAAATGCAACAACAATTGTCAAAAACCGTTAATATATGGATGAGTGTGGGGGGGGGGGGGGGGGGGGGGGGCTGGACACAGGCCGTGGGGCGACACCCGAGACCGGGCAATGTCCCCGGTAGAAACCGGGTGAAATAACCTAAAAAATAATAAAACCGTGGAAAAAAGTGTCCGAAAATAGGCACTCGTGAGGAGGGCAGAGTCCCCTGTCAACTCCCGTTACATATCTCCATGGTGTCATTTGAGCGAAAAACTTTTACCAGAACCAGGCTGGGGGGTCAAAAGGGCTTGACCAAGGCTGACCCAAAGTGCACGGTGGTCGGACTCATCACCTCCGTGATGAGTCTCCATTGTGATTTGAAAACTTCCATCAAACGAGTCCTTCGGTGGGCGGGAAAAAAACGCGTCAGAATCATCACTTCCTGTACTGACAGTGGAGGTGTCCTGAGAGTGGAGGTCTGCACCGGAATTGTCCTGAGAGTGGAGGTCTGTAGGCAGGCTCCCATGGATCTTTATGCAATGCATTAAGAGAAAAAAAAGGTAACAGATAACGGCTGGTCATCCAACACGATGAATTCAGCTATCTTGGCTGTTATTTTTTTTGGCCTTTTCACTGTTTTGGGGCAGTTTCTCTTTCCTTTTAAAAGTCTCTGAATGTGTCGGTTGTTTCAGTGCTGTTACCTGAGTGGCCGCTGTGTACTCGTCGTGTTGTTGTTGGTGTTTGTTTCTCAGGTAGCGTATTAGATTGGTCGTGTTGAACGTAGCTCTGTTCTTTCCACCACGCGGAACCTCTGCCTTGCAAACATTGCATCTGGCTGTTACACTGCCTTCGCTTTCAATTTTATAATACTTCCAAACTCCTGACATTTTCTCTGTCCCGACTGCCGAGTCACCAGCTGAACGTAGCCTCTCGTTAGCTTACTGCTACTATTAGACACTGCGCCCTGCCCACTCTGTTGCCAGATTTCAGAGAAATAAGCAACCAGGTCTATGAAAACAAGCCCAAAGAAAGCAACACATACATGATGTTGTGTAATTTTAAACCAAAACTAAGTCCTCAGGATGACTTTAAGACATGAACATGGTCATTTTTGTTTTGTAACATTAAATAAAAGAATAAAAATATTTTATAAAAAAACAAACAAAAAAATTCCCGATCCCCGATTTTTTTCTACCGATTCCGATCTTTTGAAAATCACGCGATCAGCTCCGATCCCCGATCACGTGATCGGATCGGGACATCTATACTGATAATCTATCATTACATTCATGGCAGCAGAGTAGGTATAACGTTTCGCAGTCCCGAGCTAACGCTGTCTCACGTGCTGTTTACGCAAACCTTTCTCTACTTGACGTAAGTGTTTAGCGGGACTTACTAACTGTCACTCGATTCTATTGGCTCTAACGGTTCAGAAAAGGTGTCAATCACCCACATCGACCAATGGGTTCCAAAGATATGATCCTGCGTAGTATAAACTAAGCCCGCTCCGGCTCCATTACGCATTATGCAGCCAGAAGGGAGAGCTTCACCACAGAGCAGGTGCTAGAGATGCTAGCTGACGATAGCTATGATCATACCAGATGACTCTTCGTCGGATGATGAAGATCTCCTCCAGCCAGACCTGGATCCGGACAGTAGTGACTCGGATGTTGAACTTCCACCACGGGAAAGGTATGTAATCTCTCTGTTTTTATATATTACTTGTGTGTTTGGTGAAACTGCGTCACAGTGCTAGCTTAGGCAAGAAGCTACAGGAATGATTAGGCAAAATGCTAAATAGTGTTACTTGTCTTTTTGGAGTTACATTTTCTAAATGAATGGCCAGTGAATGAATATACATGTGTTTACTTATTTAGTTGGTGTAATATTATTCATTTATAGTCCAATATTATCCTATAAGTATAAACCAGTGAATTAATCTAATCTCTTTGTTTTTCCACATTTGTTAGATGAGGTGTGACCCCAGCAGGACAAAGCCACACACCCAGAAGACTTTCAGGGAGCAGCTTGCTGCAGAATTGTTGGAGTTTGCTGAAGGCCCTGCACCTCCACCACCCACTCCTCCACCACCCACATGCATGCCCGAGTATTATGGGAAAGATGCCACCAAGGTCAGGAATAACTGCGGGAGGTGCCTAGATGCTGGACTCAAAAGGGTGAAGACACCTGTGTACTGCAGGAAGTGCCAGGTCCCTCTGTGCTTCACTGTCAAAAGGAACTGTTTCAGGGAGTGGCACGACCTAAATACTGGAACATTCAGGTAGGTATAAAGTTCAGGTAGGTATAACATTTTGCAAGTGTTTATTTAAAAAAAAAATACTTGTTTTTATATACCTAGTGTGATTTTATTGTATAGTGTGTTGGTAAAATATTTGTTGTTTTTACAAACCTACAGTGTGGTTTTATTGTATAGTACGTTGGTAAAATGTTTGTTTTTACATGCCTATAGTGTGTTGGTAAAATGTTTGAAATAAATCTGCCCCAGTTGGAGTCAAATGTACGGAGCCCCTAAAGGGACATGAAGAAAAAAAAAAAAAACAGAGGGAGAAAAAAAAAGTCAGGATAACGGGTTAGTATCTCGTGCGCACGAGAAACGAATCCGTTATCCTGACTTTATTTTTTTTTGAGAAAGTTACCGATGCACCAAGGAGGAAGTGGAACATGAGACAACCATGTCATTGCAGACTGTTAAGGTTACGTGGGGAAATGACAGTGCATACATTATTTGAGATATATATCGTACTTAGACTTCACTTTAAGGACATTTCGGCCAGGGGTGTGTGGTCACTCCAGGAGGCAGCGGGAGGTGTAACTCAGAGAAGAGCAGAACCAGCGCTCAAAGAGCTTTTACGCACCGCCTACACTGTGTTTACCTTCATTGAACAGCTATAAATCATGGGCGGACTGGGACTAAAAATCAGCCCGGGACTCGCACCCAGCCCAGCCCACGTAAACTGTCAACGGGCGGCCCACTTCGGTACCGGCCCAATGGGAATTGTCCCGAACGTCCCGATGGCCAGTCCGCCACTGGCTCTGTGTGTGTGTGTGTGTGTGTGTGTGTGTGTGTGTGTGTGTGTGTGTGTGTGTGTGTGTGTGTGTGTGTGTGTGTGTGTGTGTGTGTGTGTGTGTGTGTGTGTGTGTGTGTGTGTGTGTGTGTGTGTGTGTGTGTGTGTGTGTGTGTGTGTGTGTGTGTGTGTGTGTGTGTGTGTGACAGCTGCGGGCAGCAGGTACTCTGAGAGTCACGGACATTAATTCATAGATCAAAGCAGACTGGTTTACAGACTCTCCTGTTTTTTGCCAATCCGGTGCTTAAACCAATAGCTCTACACCCCTGGCCGAAATGTCCATAAAATTAAGTCTGACTTCAAAATATATCTCAAATAATGTATGCACTGTCATTTCCCCACGTAAACATAACAGTCTGCAATGACATGGTTGTCTCGTGTTCAACTTCCTCCTTGGTGCATCGGTAACTTTGTCAAAAAAAATAAAGTCAGGATAACGGATTTGTTTCTCGTGCGCACGAGATGACTTTTTTTTTTCTCCCTCTGTTTTTTTTTAATTTCATGTCCCTTTAGGGGCTCCGTACAAATGTTACCTATGTTTCCGGGGTTTTTTATTGTGCAAGTACACTTACACACAATGACCTACAGTGTAGTTTTATTGTATAGTGCGTTGGTACAGTTACATACACACACAGTTACACTTACACATACACACCTACACGTACCCACACAGCTACACTTACATATCCCCACAGCTACACACACACACACACACACACACACACACACACACACACACACACACACACACACACACACCTACACTCACACACACAAATATTTTTAACTTGTTTTTATTTTTTTAAGAATTCTTTTTTTTTTAAGAAATATTTTTGGGATTTTTTGGGTGGAATGAATACCTATAGTGATTATTCAATATAATACAATAATTTGTATAGTCTGGTACCTGAAAAAGGTCAAATGGCACTGATGGAACCAAATGTGCCCAAATGTGCCCAAAGCTTATTCCGCCTGGACTTCATTTACATAAACCTCTCTAAAAAGGTCAAATGTCACTTGTTTTGCCTCAATCTTGATACAGGGTACTTATTATATGTTATACTTTGGATTCCTAAAGCTTTTAGGCTACTAACCCATCATTCAAGGTTGGTCTTCACTATAAGTAATGGGTTTTCTTTAGGCGGAGACAGGAATTTACATTTTTTTGCTATGTTCCATCTAAATTTACTCTGACACAGAAAAATCTATATTGATTCTGACACTTCTACATCCAACTCAAAGATGTAACCTTGCTTTGACAACAACAATTATTCATATAAACCTTTTAGAAGTGAAGTTATAGTCATTTGTTCTGGGAATGTCATTTTTCGAGCCTGAAACCTGAACAACAGGCTCGGGGTTTAACAGGTTAGAGGATGTTCCCTGAAAGATTGTAAAATATCAATGAAGATGTCAGACTTAGTATATTTGTTAATAATTACATACGTGTGTGTGTGTGTGTGTGTGTGTGTGTGTGTGTGTGTGTGTGTGTGTGTGTGTGTGTGTGTGTGTGTGTGTGTGTGTGTGTGTGTGTGTGTGTGTGTGTGTGTGTGTGTGTGTGTGTGTGTGTGTGTGTGTGTGTGTGTGTGTGTGTGTGTGTGTGTGTGTGTGTGTGTGTGTGTGTGTGTGTGTGTGTGTGTGTGTGTAGTGAATCTGCATCAACTAAGTGGCCCCCACCACCATCGAAGTTGCCCATCCCTGCCAACCGATATGAAAAGATTTGTTTTTTATTGAATGTACAGACAACAGCCTTGTTTGACCAGAGTGTAATGACAGCAGAGTCATGGTTTGTCTGCATTTTCATTCATAAGCCACAATCAAACCACAAAGTATGCTTATAAGGTTGACTGACAACAGAGAAATAATTAAATGAGAGCATCTAAACAGAGAGTGGGTGGTTGATGAAGGGCAGGAAAGCACTTGATGCAGGTTTCATTTGGCAGCTATCAACCTTTATTGTTAGCTGAACTAAAGTGCAAGAAAGAAAATTGAATACTAGAATTTCAAAAGCTCCTGTCAGAACTGTATTGACAGCTTTTACCAATAAAAGAGCAGCTTAACAATACTTCAATATTTATAATGAAGAAACACAACTGAAAGGCATTCACCTTTTTGCATTTCACATTGTGTTTCCATGTCATATTTTAGATTGATGCTAATTTTGGGTTGCCCTTTTTGTTGGTTAGTTTGCAATTTCCCATATTCCTTTGAGATTTATTAACATACAAAAATAACCAAATGTAAGCTTTTCTTGTAGACAGTAGCCTTCTCAACTGGGTAGTTGAGTTGTTTAGGAACCTTTGAAGATTCTGACATAACATGTAGCCTAAAAACATATTTGAATTTTCTTGCATGTAAGTTTGCACTGAGAGGAAAAAGACACCAAGTTGTGGATAATAAATGAGGTAAACAATCTTTGACTCAGTAGGTAACATTATTTTTACCAAGTCACAGGTTTAAAAAAAAAAAAATGCTTTCTTCAAAAAATAGTACATTGTATATTATTAATCCAGTGTGAGCAAGCCGATCCTTGAAGCTAGAAGCTTTTAAGCTAACGTTAGCCACTTTGTCTTTTTCTTTTATGGTTTTTGTAAGCATTGTATTTGTCTTACCACATCTGTCTTTGAAATCATGGAACCATTAACAAAAAAAAAACTGAAATGATCCACATAACAGACAAAAAACCAAGGGCTTTCAAAGTTTGACCTGCCATGTTTCCCATTTGAAACAGCATCGCATTCACATAAACATAACAATAATTCCCAAAAAATGTTAACCAAATAATCCAAAGAGTGCAGAATTGTTTAGCATCAAAGCAACTTTCTGTGCATTGTATGTACCTGTGACACCGGGATCAATGTTGGAGAGGTTCTGGTAGCACTGCTGTTTGATTTCATAAAGGATGTACATCTGCTCGTGTGCAGTGAGAGGGACATCGAACCCCGTCTGTGGAGCAAAACAAACAAGATCACTTCTGTCACTGTCTTCATATGCAAATTATAATTTGCCTTATTTATTTCGGTAGCCATCTGCTGGGTGCGAGGTCAACTTTTTTGGCAACCACGTACAGGGAAGTTGTGAAAACGTTTACAAGTGAAAACAGTAGAGAGAAACAAAATCTGATCATATAAGGTTGTTTTAATATAACACTTTTGTTATGTTCATGAGAGATTATTTTTGCATCTGTTTATTTCTTCTCATCTAATGTGTATATAATATAATGTATTTTACATCAAGTTGTGCTGGTAACACTGCTAGATACACAGCTAAAGCCTCAAATAATTGATCTAAAGACTTAAGCCCTTCTTATAACAAACTACCATCATTACTTCAACTTTTAAATCCGTTCACATACAGTTTCCACTCACATTTTTTCCTGAGGATTTCCTGACTATTTCCTGGTAATGTAGTCTTTTTTTTCTTAAAGAAACATGATTTCTAACAGTAGAAGACTGAAGTCAAAGGTTACTGGACTTGCTGCTCAATTCCCTGATTGTTGCCGTTCAATCATGGGTTGGTGGGGGCGTCTGTACCATGTAACTATGTTTTTGTCAGAGTTTAGAGTCATTACTGGGGTTATTTGGTTAGTCACATCATTTGAACATTTTATTTCCCATGACAGTGCCTGAGGCATCTGTACCAAAAACGACTCAATCTGTCAAACATATGACAGACAAATTGAAGAGGAGCCTAGAGACACTGTTTTGTGCAAGTTCCCATTCCCAAGAAGAGTATACTGGGAGAGTCTGTGCTGCTGTACTGTATGTGAAACAGTGGTTCTGTACAGTAGGAGCATTAAAACCCATTTAAACATCCCAATTTGTAACTTTGGTGAATTATAATATATGATTTACCAGCTGAAAACCCATATGCAAAGGAGGGATGATTCGAGAAGAGTGAATTCCCAAAAAGTTGGTCAAATGTAAACATCCTTATTTAGTCAATTACATCATAACATTGTAGGCTGAACCTTCAAGCCTCATTTAAGCGAGTTATTTAACGGTGCAAAGAGAACATTCAAGGTGAAGTCTAACTAAAGGGCTCTAACGCTAGAAACATGTGGGCAGGACTAAGAAAAATAACAGATGATAAAAGGACTACTAGCGATGCTGAGGAATTGTCTGCATCTAAGATAAATTGCACTCCTTTTATTAACGTTTTCAGAGCTCCCAGGCTGTGGAGGTATAGAAGGCCTAGGACCTCTGCCTTCTGGATTTAAACAAGGCAGATGTGCCCGGCTGTGCTCTCACTATGTGTGCAGTTTGGCTGGCAGAGATCTTCACAGACATTTTCAAACGGTCAGTGCTCCAGTCTGTAGTTCCTAAAAAAACAGTCCACTGTAGTTTCTGTAACCAAAAAAACTAATACCATATGCCTCAACTAATGCCCAGTTGCACTCACTTCCATCATCATGAGGTGCTTTGAGTGGTTGGTCAAAATCTTCATCAACTCCTCCCTCCCTTATTCTCTGGACCGCCTTCAGTTATTCTACAGAGCAAACAGGTCCACAGACTACGCGATTGCCCTTCAGTGGAACACTTAATGTATGTGAGAATGCTTTTCATTGACTACAGTTCAGCATTCAATAACATTGTACCCTTCAGGCCTATTATGCCCCTTTCACACCAACGTGGTTCCAGGGCCGGTTCGGAGCTTGAGCCTGATAAGCACCGTTTTTTCCTGTTCACACCGCAGAGGAGCCGGCTCTTTTTCCTTACCAAGCTGCCCCCCCACTGTAGAGCCTTGCCCCCCCAGCTGCCCCCCTAACTTTTGTTTCCCTAAAACTGTACTAAAAAAAACCTACACTATTTCCACAAGCTTCTCAAGCAACAAAACAAGCATTACATTAGTTAAAATTGAATCATTTGAAATATCATTTTAGGCCCGTTAAAAACGCAGCTACGGCCCTGCATTAAACTGCGGAGCGGCGTTCACACAGACCGCGGCTCACACCGCTGCAGAGAGGGAGCGAGCTGTCCCAGCACCTATGGATCCAACACACTCTCACTCCCTAAGCGTCCAATAGCGACGTTTGGTCAGTGTCCGTGGCGTCCAATTGTGACGCTCCTAGGCTCCTTCAGCGTCATAAAGGGACGCAAATAGCTTTCAACTGATTGCAATGTATTCCCATCTGCGTCGGGATTTGACGCTCATGGAAGCACGGCATTCGTTTATGTCGGCTGCCCTTAAAGGCAATGTGAGCGTCCATTCCCATTGGATAACGGAGAATTGTACACCCGGAAGTAAGTATTCCTCTTACTGTCGATTGATTTTACAGTGATATCTGCACTACTCATCGACTAAAAAACACCAGATTATCCTTGTTAATTACACAACATTGATTGGTTTAAATTGTGTGCAATGCTTTTGTATTTTTCCCCTTCGATTTGGAGAAACAAATATGTTTTCTGAGTAAAGGATGGCAGAAGACACTACACTACCCAGAATCCCCAGCTATCGTTTGGACTACACCATGTGCTCTGTTTGACAAACCCCGTTTTTTTCACCATTCATTCCGATGGCTGGCGTCTATGTCACATGATCTTCAAATTTCTCCCTGCAGAAAAAGAAAACATGGCCGAACTTCGTTTTATTCTAGGTGGAAAATGCCTATTTTAAAGTTAGTTTGGCCATTAAAATGCGTTTTGATGTCATTTGATGCGAGAAATATGAGTTGTTATTTCAGATTATGTGTGCAGTGGATGTACATGATCTTTAGTTTGCTAGTTATTACGAAGATTACCTCAGGAAATCGCGACGTTTTCATTGTTACCAAGGTGGTTGCTAGGGACGCTGCTATCGATATTATTTCTGTTATGTTGTGTAACTGTTTAATGGTGTTATCTTTATTGCTACCCCCTTCCCCGTCAATGTATAGTGTTGGTCCACAGCCTAAACATGTTAGTTTAACAAAATCCGCATCTAAAGATAGCCTACGTTATTTTCCCCCTGTGCAATTCCAGTCTCACAGCACATCGTCATTAACAAATACCGGAAACAGACCGAAAACATTTAAAAAAAAATAATAATAATACTTTATTCCGAGTGTGCTTGCTTTTCTCTTTGAAAGTCATCACATAACGGCATTGGAATACACGGTTCGGCTGCATTACATATTACATATCTGCCGTAGTTCTGTATTTATAGAGCCCTGATGAGAAGACAAACATGAGGAACTGAAAACGTGACGTGGATCATAAATATATCAGCCATTAAACAACATCTTACATTTCTTTTCACACAATACGTCTCCTTGCAGTATCAACACTAATTCGGCTCGCTTTTATATTTGATCCAATTGGTAGATAGGCTGTATTTACACCATAAAGGTGCACAGCTGATATAAAGGGACACCTGGTGGTTAAAGCATGTTATTGCATTTAATTATTTTTATTATTAGATATTAATACGATCCCTATAAAGTATATTCATTACTCGTTATTCTCTACTAATAGTTAATTAAAGACTGTATGTAATGACTATTTTGCACATCCCTTTCAAGATTTCAAGATTTTCTAAGGTTTATTGACATATCATATAGGCCTACACATCTGTGGTGTAGTTCTGCACTGAATGAAAAACTTGGGTTGCAGGTTCCTCAATAGTGCATTACAAGACATCTATCAATATTTGTGCATACCTCCAGCAATGTTAACTATGTTGAAGCACTTATTTTAACTGATATTATACATAATGTATTATACTCTTATAAGATGTATGTAGATATTTCATCTCCGGCCTTGTCAGGTAATGAACAATCAATAAATAAAGAACACAGAATTGTTGAATATAAAACACAGAATTTGTGTGATTATACTAAATGATTTTCAAATAAACACAACTGCATATTTAACTGTTACACATGCTGATGTAACGCAAATGTTCCAACTTGGGATCAATAAAGTATATCTTATCTTAAGATGATCGATGGCTACTGCCATATTTGCAAAATGTGCCTCTGAACCTTGACAAGTGCATGTTTCAGGCTTATCAATTAATGTAATGTTATCACAGGGGTCACACACATAAGACCAGCTGTTAAATAAAGCTCTTCTGACCTTAGCTGGCATGTGGGTATATATATTAATACTGCCCATAAAGGGCACAAGACATTTTCACCCATTTATTAATTATATGTTTTAAATGTGAGTGTTTCCTGTCCCCTAAACCTCCAGGGATGTACACAGTTTAATACTGGCAACTTCTTATTATGGGAAATACGAAAACGTCTTTTAAAACTACAACTCCCAGTAGAGACGTGCCATAGAGAACATGTTGCGAAACAGAATAGCCAGCATGTGTAGTTCTGGGGACGGGGTGGGGGAGGGGGGACGCGGTGGACCCGTTCAAATCCAGTTTTGGACAGTCTGCCGTGGTTCCATCCCATTTCAAGTGCTGTTCGAGAATCGGCTTAACCCTCGGAGCACACTCTCCAATCACAGAGCTTGAGGACTATCACGGGGTTTGTCAAACAGAGCACATGGCGTAGTCCAAACGATAGCTGGGGATTATGGGTAGTGTAGTGTCTTCTGCCATCCTTTACTCCTGGGAATGGACGCTCACATTACATTTAAGGGCAGCCGACACAAACGAATGCCGTGCTTCCATGAGCGTCAAATCCCGACGCAGATGGGAATATATTGCAATCAGTTGAAAGCTATTTGCGTCTCTTTATGACGCTAAAGGAGCCTAGGAGCGTCACAATTGGACGCCACGGACACTGACCAAACGTCGCTATTGGACGCTTAGGGAGTGAGAGTGTGTTGATGGATCAGCTTCCCCTGGGAGCATTTCCCTTTCCACTAGTTTTGTTTTTAATAAGGACGAGAGCTTGAAACTAAATATTAATAAAACGCTACCGTTTGAATCGATAGCGTTTAACAGACGGGCGCTGTGTGGGGCGTTACGTTACAAAATACTACGCAGACAGCGTTAGCTGGGAGATCGATCACTTTGCTAAACTACGCGGTAGCCTACTATTAAATCCACGTAAACTACACATCACAGCCATGAGGCCAGATCAATGAAACCAGGATACATCCTTTACTGTAAAAACTGGATCCAAACACAGCTGCCTGTGTGCGCTTGATCAATACTTTCTGATGTTATATTTATGATATGCTACATATTAGCTAGGCTACATGGCCCTAACGTGTAAAGTTATACAAGCATTTGTACCAGTGCTTTTCACAAGTAGACTCTTGCAGGCCAGAGTATGATTCAACAACAACAAAAAGACATATGAGAAGTGATCAGGACGAACAGAAAAAGGAAAAGGAAAAGAGAGATGAAGAGACCAGGAGGCTCAGAGCAGGAGGAAGAGGAGGATATGAAGAGACCAGGAGGGTCAGAGCAGGAGGAAGAGGAGGAGATGAAGACATTAGTGAAGAAGAAGAAAATGTGAGGAATAAAGATGAAGTATCAGAAAGAGGGCCAGAGGCAGGGATCAGGAGGCAGATGAAACTCTAGCTGGACCACATGGTATGTTCTTATTCTCCTTACATATTCCATTACAGCAGCACAATCTAGCAGCTCTTAGTATTGACAAATATTGATTGAAATGTGTTGCTGCACAGGTCACCTTTAGCTCTCTGAAGAGATGGGTGATGTCATTTGTGTACTTAATTATAATTAAGTACTTACAGTATGCAGAATTCTGAGTATTCTCTGAATCGGGTGCCTTTTGGGTCTTTATATCTTTGAAAAATGAAAACAAAATGTTTGATCATAACATCTGGTAGTGGACTACTTACATGTTCCCACCTCAGGCATAAAATATAAATAATTAGGCCTACTAGGAATTTCCTTGAAAAAATGTAACAGGGTTGAAGATTTTGACAAAAAGTAGGCATGAGACCTTGTTTAGCTAAGATATGGCACCACATAGAAGTCAAGGACATTACAAAATTGTAATATTTTGCAAAACTATTAATTATTTACTATTATTAATTCATACAACATAGTTGAAATGTTGAGCTTGTCAATCTTAATCTGAAAATACAAAAACTGAAATATAGGTAAGAGAAGAAACTGACACTTTTGTGATGTAATTCCCTCAATGCAGATCACACATGGACTGATCCATTATTTTAAGGAGGGTAAATGGTATGGCGTGACGGAGTTGAAACAAACTGAGGGACAATATTGCAATTTCATAGATAATTCAAGTATTTTTTCATAATTGATTTTTGATCAGTTAAAGTTGACAAGCATATGATTATATTAGAAGCAACATTTTGGGATAATTGGCCATTTTGATTTGTTTAATATTAAATTAATATGTAATAATGCTTAGTGAGGACATGCAAATATGTCTGTCAACCAATTTTTTTTAAAACAAAATATATATTTAATTTGACATTGTAATGCAAAACAACCTGTTCCATTAATTCATTGCTTTAAAATAAATGTTGTAGTTTCCTTTCATTTAAAATGGTTGAGGTAAGCTTGCGGGACTCAAAGGGCACCCGATTGTTTGTCTGAACACCTTGTTTCTTAATTGTGCATTAAGAACACTTGTGTTAGGGCATGAATTAACAATAAATAGGTTATATACAGTATAAAATACCACGTACTGTCCGCCCTCCTATGCCACCCTGGCATGACCTCTTGCCTCCCCTTTGCCCCCCCCCCATGTAAAATGTTCTAGAACCGCCACTGTGTCAGTGTGATATGAATGATAAGTGCGACACGTCGGCGTCTTCTCTGCATACGGCAGTTCAAACTGCATTTCCTTTTTCCTGTAATATGACTAGATTTAAACTCCGCACACTGAGCTCTGATCGGTCAGCAGGCGGTGCTTTCACTGAGTTGATCTCTTTTCTATAGATGTCGGAGGCGGGCAGCGTAAGATGAAAAAAAAGTTATTTAGTTATTTAGCCTTCCCAAACCTGAGCCTCATGTGCCGCCTACGCTTGGAAGCGGTGGAAGATTCGTCTAAAGCTGCTGTGTGGACGTACCGTAACGGCCCCTACACACGGCGGCGTGCGTTGCCGCTTGGCATGTGTTGAGCTTGGGGAGTCAACGCGAGCAACACGACCAACAACCAATCACATGAATGTCCCGCCCCGGACATACAAAGCAAAGCATTCGTGCTACATCCATGCTGGCTAAATATACTGTCTATGCCTGCTAGCTGTCCATTCAAACGAAGTACACTGGATATAAACTCCCCAAACAAGCGAAAACCTACCAGTTTCACCCACTGTCTCTGCCACCTCCCCCCATGCCTGGCTCCTCCGGTTTGTATCCCTGTATGTAAAGAGGGACTGGTCATAGAGTACCGGGTGATTCCCTACCGCCACGATAATTTTCTCCTCCATTTTTTGACATATGGGAAATAACTGCAGTCTGGCTCTCCCAACATACACGCGGTTTGATTGGCTAGTGCTTGTACTGTCAGATTTGCATATGAGGGATTTGATTGGCTGACGCCTCCGTCGAGGCGGCAAAAGTAGAACATTGCTCTACTTTTGCAGCGAGCACCACGAGAGAAGCTACGCTTTGCTCCCACAATGCAGTTCGGCGAATCGTGACGTCACCCCATTCAAAGTGAATGGGCAGAAGCGTTGAAGCAGAAGCGTTGAAGCGGCAACGCACGCCGCCGTGTGTAGGGGCCGTAAGACTCTAGAGAGGCTAGTGAAAACTGCACAGCACATCACCAGGACTGAGCTGCCATCTACAGTATAGAGGAACCTTTTTCACTAAGCATCTCAGGAAGAAGGCCCACAGGGTTATTAAAGGCCCACATCGCCACAGCAACACACAGTTCTGTCTGCAATCATCTGGAAGAAGAAACAGCACGCAAAAGCCAACAGATTCAGGGACAGTTTTAACCAACAGGCTATCAGACTGTTGAACTCCTGAGCTTTCTGAAATGCCTTCACATTTTGTGCGTTCATAATACACTCTTCATTTGTACATAATGTGTATAGTCCTCATTTCCATTGTATTATTACAGTATACAGTATTTATTCTCCTCTACCTTATTTATTTTCCATTCTGTTTTATCTTATACTATTGTATACTACTATGTGTAGATATGTTTTTATTCTTGCACTGACTTGAACCACTTCGTCTATACTATAGCATCCTTTTTGATTGCACAATGTAATGTTTGATTGGTCAGCTGATAGAGGTGTTATGATTCTATGTTCCTGCCTGTTGGCGTCAGCTGATAGAGGTGTTATGATTTTATCTTGTTATGCAGCATGTTGATGATGCTCTCTGTACTAGCTAAATACTTGGGTCTGGGGGAGAGTTCTTCAGATTTGACGTGACAACTCTACCGTGCAGTCAGATCGTGGCTGCTGTGACTTGTGATGTGAATTCTCCGGCCGAAGCTCCAAATAAATCATCAGTGTTTGACATCAAAGCTCCTGCTCTTCCCGTGTCTCTTTCCTGAGTCGGTGACTCCCACTGCATTGCTACATAGAAGTTTCCCTTACACCTTCCATATTCAGTATTTTCAGTTTTGCATTGTTGGAAGAGGCTGAGACTCAAGATTGTGAGTGCCATAACTATGTTGTAGCTATTGTGCATATGACAAATAAAGCCTTTGAATCCTTTAAAGTAGAATAATGTATTTCAAGGAAATACATGCTTGTAAAATGCTTATACTCAACATGTGATGACCCTACACATACAACTATACAGTATATACTATATATTACGGTGGCCCTGAAGTGCAAGACACCACAGCATTTCACAAAACACAACAGCATTTCAGAAAACACAACAGCATTTTACAAAACGCCGCAGCATTTCACAAAACGCTACAGCATTTCACAAAACGCCGCAACATTTCACAAAACGCCACAGCATTTCAGAAAACACCACAGCATTTCACATTGGACAGAAAGGGTATTCCTTAGGGAGAACACTTCTTGTTTGTGATTGGACAGAGCCAGCCAGAGAAGCACTGCTGTGATTGGTTGTTTTTGCTGCCAGTCAAGAAATAACGCTTCGTGATTGGCCCAACACATCAGCCGTTAGCTGTTAGCACATACTCAGAGCTCACAGCTCCTCATATCTGTTCAGAAACTGGACAAAAGTTAAACATATACAAAACACAGACTGTCTATGTCATGGCGAATACAGTCGCTGCTTTATTTATGTCTGTATGACATTGTTGTGAGTGTGGACGGAGCAGCTACAGGTTAGTTTAGCCTGATCGATCCGATTTCGATAGGATTTACATGGAGATACGGCCCGCCCCCTCTCCAGCGTCTTGTTTGAATGACAGGAGTAAACACAGAATTAATGCTTTATTAATTCATTGTTTTTAAGGGGCTTATCTCCATGTAAATACTATGGTAGACTACCCAATATTCGCATCGCTCTAATCGCTCGAGTTTCACCGCGGCTGTCAGCTGTGTTTGCTCCTGTCATTCAAACAGGACGCGCTGGAGAGGGGCGGGGCATATCTCCATGTAAATCCTATGGGAGATACCAACTACAACAAAATGAACATATTTGACCGTGATTTAATTGTAGTACACGTTTCAAAGTGATGCCGAAGTAACTACATACTGATAACGGTTAGTAAAAACCATGAATTAACGCTTTGACAAGTCTGCAGACAAGACGGCAGGCGAAAAGCTTTTAAAATGCGTGTTTTCTGAATGGAATCGGATCCATCAGGCTAAACTAACCTGTAGCTGCTCCGTCCACACTCACAACAACATCATACAGACATAAATAAAGCAGCGACTGTATTCACCATGACACAGACAGTCTGTGGTTTGTACATGTTTAACTTTTGTCCAGTTTCTGAACAGATATGAGGAGCTGTGAGCTCTGAGTGTGTGCTAACGGCTGATGTGTTGGGACATATTTCGCTGTCGGGTGTTGACTAATCACGAAGCGTCATTTCTTGACTGGCAGCAAAAACAACCAATCACAGCAGTGCTTCTCTGGCTGGCTCTGTCCAATCACAAACAAGAAGTGTTCTCCCTAAAGGAATACCCTTTTCGTCTAATGTGAAACGCTGTGGTGTTTTCTGAAATGCTGTGGTGTTTTGTGAAATGCTGCGGCGTTTTGTGAAATGCTGCAGCGTTTTGTGAAATGCTGTGGTGTTTTGTGAAATGCTGTGGTGTTTTGTGAAATGCTGTGGCGTTTTGTGAAATGCTGTGGTGTTTTCTGAAATGCTGTAGCGTTTTGTGAAATGCTGTGGTGTTTTGTGAAATGCTGTGGTGTTTTGTGAAATGCTGTGGTGTTTTGTGAAATGCTGTGGCGTTTTGTGAAATGCTGTGGTGTTTTCTGAAATGCTGTGGCGTTTTCTGAAATGCTGTAGCGTTTTGTGAAATGCTGTAGCGTTTTGTGAAATGCTGTGGCGTTTTCTGAAATGCTGTAGTGTTTTGTGAAATGCTGTAGTGTTTTGTGAAATGCTGTAGCGTTTTGTGAAATGCTGTAGTGTTTTCTGAAATGCTGTGGTGTATTGCACTTCAGGGCCACCGTAATATATAGTAGTGACGCTTTTATCTGAAGGACCTAGCTGTAAGAGGTTACATGTTTTCCAAATCAAAAGTAGGTTTAAAGTCGATAAAACTTGCTTTAAAGTGACCATACTATTTTTAAATTACAGGTAGAAATATTGTAATATAATAAATGTTTTTTTGATCCGTTTGCTGTGTGTGAACATTATAACTGCATCCATAACAAATACGTTTTTCAGAGCAGTGGTCGAATATAAGGAAATAACAGACTATCAATTCTGCAATTGACCAATCAGAAAGGAGTATTTAACAATTCAGATAAAGCATACAATTATTTTTCCTTTAAGGATATCCTGAAAAACTTAAAATGTGAAATACCCTTGGACTGCATTGGCGGGATACAAAGCTTATTATCTAAAGAAGCCAATTAGCCCCTAAAGATTTGTTTTATAGTAACTGTACAATATGTTCATTCATTTTATTATCTGGTTTCCAAATCACACTTGCAAAATTACAATAGCATAAAAAAAGCAATATGTCTTATTGTGGCAACCCTGTACTGTCAGGACAATTAACTCGAGTGAACAAACAAGGTATTTTTGTATTGAGAACCACATTAAGACACAGATTTACTCTTGTGTCTTATTTTTTTTTTAAATAAGACTATTGGCCAAGACCAAGTCGTTTTTATCTTTTAAAGACCTAGAAATGGTTATTAATGTCTTTGTTACCTCGAGACTGGGCTATTGCAACGCTCTGTATGTGGGTATGGACCAGGCCTCAATTAAACGCCTGCAGCTATAGTCCAAAACGCAGCTGCACGTCTTCTGACTGGCCACAAAAAGCGTGACCACATCACCCCAATTTCAATTTGGTTCCGAATTTATTTTTAAATCCTATTATTTATTTTCAAAGCCCCAAATGGGCTGGCTCCGGCCTATATAGCCAAACTCCTCCATCGCTACACCCCAGCCAGAGCTTTAAGGTCTGCTGACCAGCTGTTGCTGATAGTGCCCAAGACCAGGCTTAAAACCAGAGGGCACCGAGCCTTCGCAGCAGCTGGCCCCAGGCTCTGAAATACTCTGCCCTTCCATGTGTTGTGCGTAGACGGCTCTGCTAAAGATTCTTCCTTAGTTTAGGTTTTATGTTCTGTGTTTAGATAGGTTCCTGTTTTATTTTTGATAGTCTTGTCTACCCTCATGTGTCTAAAGTATGTTTCCTGCCTTGTCTGTTTTCCCAATGTTGTGATTGTCTAAATTGTCTTCACCTGGTGTTGTCTGTCTAGTATATATAGTTCTCGTTGCCAGATTGCCTTGTGTGTTCTTGCAAACATTCCAGCGTTAAGATCTTGTTGTCATTGTCCTTAGAGTTATCGTCCATAGAGAGTTAGGTTAAGTAAGTAGTTTTTTATAGTATAGGTTAGACAATTTATTGAGTGTTTGTTTTGTTACTTTATGTATTCAGTGTGTTGTTACCTGATTACATTAAAATGCTTTATTTTGATACTTTGTTTGTCTCTGCGTCGTGCATTTAATTCCACGCCTTTGTACAGCCTTAACACCATGTGAGGTCGGCCCAGACACTAGGGTTTTTGAAATCATCACTAAAGACACACTTCTTCTCTCTGGCCTTCTAGTCAGAGCGGAGTATGACACCTGACTATTCCCTGTGTTTTTGTTTTTTATATTTCTGTTGTAAATTATTGTCTTTAATTGTGATTGTAGTAAAGTGTTTTTATTACATGTACAACACTTTGGCTCAACCAAAAATTGCTTTTAAATGTGTTATATAAATAAAACTTGATTTGATTTGTGTCAAAGTGGGTACCATATAGACTTATGCGTGTGGATGGCAATTATTCCATTTTAAATCAATTCACGCACTGAACATTTAAATAAAGAGTCATTATGGAGTCATGTTGTCTCTTAACCTTTCAGCATGTCGTCCTTGTCAAGGGTCGACTCCACTTCGAGCGATAGAATTACTAACAAAGAACTGCTAACAGAGCACTTATATACTAATAAAGGACTGGCTTATCTATAGCCAGTTGAGTAGCACTTGAAATGCTTGGCTGTATGAAACCTGATGTACTTATATGATTCTGTTTTCTTCAAGGTTGTGTCTTCCTGGTCGAATGTACTTATTGTAAGTCGCTTTGGATAAAAGCTAAATGCAATGTAATGTAATGTAATGTAATGTAATGCAATGTAATGTAATGTAATGTAATGTAATGTATTGAACCGTATGAAAGAATATTTCAGACCGGCTGCTTAGCAGACCAATCAGGCATACTGATTGTCTCACCATAGTTAAGAAATCTCAGAATCATAAATGGGAATGCTTTTTGAAAGCTTGGACTAACAAGGTTAGAGGCTGAATATTTTAAAGATATAGAAGTTTGCTGATTATAAATGGCCACGCTTGGTTAAATATTAAGAAGATCATCAAGTATTTTTCAATAGGAAGGAAGAAAGTTAAAACATCTTCCATCGTAGACTGAAACCCCACCTGTTTCAACAACGCCTTGATCAGTAGGAACATTCTCTCTTATGTATCCAATACAATTATACTTACGATGATTTGGCTTATTAATAGCTATTGTGCCTGCAGGATTCTTGCTTTTGTTTTTGTTTGTTTCTCTATGGTTCAATGCACTTGTTGTAAGTTATTCCGGAACACAATTAATATAATATAATATTTACAAAAACAGCCGCAGATGTTCAGCTAAGCTCTATCTTTGCCTGACCGTTTTGTAGCCCACTCCTAACCATACATGAGACAAATGCACAGCTCAGCCTCTGGAATCAAAGGCTTGTGATCTGTACGCCCACTACCTAACTCCCTGTGGCTCATGTGCAGCACAAGAGCGCAGCACTTCATCAACTTGGAGGAAAAAATAAGGTTAATGTTAAAGAGAGAGAGAGATGAGAAGTATAAGTGCAAACAATCAGTTTTAATTTCAGAGATGAAAGGCAAGCTGTGGTTTCCTTACAGTAATCAATGGTTGGTAATCACAGGCAACAAAAAAAATTCTCATTTAAGCAGCAATTCATTCGTTTTCCACACATATTGATCTGGCTGTTTAAATCACCCTCCAAGTCAATATTGGAAAGCTACAGAGATGATGAAGGGTCCACTTAGTTTGAACCTTTTACTTATAATAAAGAGACAGTGTCCAATTGGGTGCTGGAGTCACGCATTCTGGTGAGATCAGGTTGCATTTAAGGCAATGATTGCTGTGACACTTCTTCGGGGGAAATCTTGGCACTTTCTTCGTAAAGAACCTTCTAGCTCTGGTTTGTAATTGATGATGCACAGTAGGTTTTGTTACGTCCTGATCCAACCTTAAACATGTACCACACTTTCGAAATAAGTCAACAAAACCAACAAGTCCTTATTAAACATGACTTTATAATAATGGGAAGCCAAAAAACCTAGCTCTGGTTTGTCAGTGCTGGTGTTGCAGAGATTTGTGTGACCATCTATACAAAGATATCCGCCTGATACAGAGTTGCAAATACACTAAACACTGTGGAAAAAAAGACAGTTTATGACTCATACTGGTCCCTGGCTGACCGCTTATTTATATGTGTTTGTATCTGTAAGGGTATTTGTAAGGGAAACCCCTCAGCAACACAGTTATATTGAAGGAAGATCAATTAAAATTATCGGTGTATTATCAGAGGTAAAGCGCGTTCCTGCATTTTATGGCAATAAATCCAGTGCAGCTTTTATGCGGGTGAATTTCAAAAATAATATTAGGCTAACATTTGTATTCATCCTTAATTAACAAGCTGAAGATGGGATTATTATAAGGCAATACATATGAATTTAGTTCTAAAAATATACTTTTATTATAGGGTGAAAGCATTTTGCTGAAAACAAAGGATACATAATTACCTGTGCGTCAACTGAGGTCCAGCACAAGAAAAAGTTTAGGACTAATATCCATACGAACAAATGCATCGTTCTTCTTTCTGCTTTCATCTCCTGGCGTGTAAACATGTATACACCATACAGCTTATGCTCGATATCTCCTCTGTTCATCATTGAGAAGCAGCTTCACGTAAAGTTCTATCGCAAATTGTGGTCCAAAAGTGAGCTTCCCAAACGCATATTAAGAATAGACTTCAACAAAGCAAACATTCCGAGTATTTCTCCACTAGTATAAACTCAACAAGCGTCTGTTAAATGGTCACCGTGACATCGTTGCCCCCGCAGAGGAGAGTTTCGGACGCACGCTGGCACTGGAGATTTCCGCTGGTTTTGGACATAGATTGCGAGGGGAGAATCCTTATTAAAGTGAGCCCCCCGTCCATTTTCGGCCAAATGCATTGATGGAATTTATCATTTCTGTTCTGAATTCCTTATGTGTGAGAAATCCTCTCAGCCTGCTCTACCACACCACACAGTTGGAAAGCGCACCCTGCCTCCATGTGTCGTATTACGCCAGCATGTGACCATTGTGGTTATTGTCTTCTCTTGCATGTATTCACCTCACGGGCTGCTGGGGACGGGGATTAATCACCGGTGTGTGCGTTACTTTTGACTGCATTGTTATTGACCCACAGACATTATGTTATAAAATATATGGTAAAATGTGTATTAATATTTACATTTATTTATCTGACCAATTACAATTTCATTTCATTTCATTTCAAACCTTTATTTATACAGATAATCAATCAATCAATGTTTATTTATATAGCCCAATATCACAAATGTTACATTTGTCTCAGTGGTCTTCACAGTGTGTACAGAATATCAGTATGACAATACGACACCCTCTGTAGGACTGATAAAATCCCATTGAGATCATTGATCTCTTTTCCAAGGGAGACCTGTTCAAGTAGTTCCACATGAAACATAAAAGCATAAACAGAACAACAAAAGGACATCATACAGCATCATTTACATAATTATCCACATAAGCAGGTACCAATAGCTTCTGATTGACTAACATCCAACCGAGCTTTAAAAACATTTAGTGGCACCAGATTGTTCAGTTTCCATTTAATTTGCAGACTATTCCAAGACAGAGGAGCTGCGCATCTAAAAGCTGTCTTCCCTAAGACAGTCCTAGCAGTTGGCACATTTAATAAAACCACAGCATTCGATCTCAGGCAGTAGCCACTTACAATTCTCCGTGAGATCAGGGAGCAGATATAAGATGGAAGTTTCCCTAGCATGGCTTTGTATATAAAGATGTACCAGTGACTGAGCCTCCGTACAGTTAGTGAAAGCAAACCAGCCCTTGCATACAGGGTACAGTGATGGGTTAATGCTTTACAGTTTGTCACAAATCTCAGTGCACTGTGATACGCAGCATCTAACTTGACCAGGCAATTGGCAGGTGCATTCATATACACCAGATCCCCATAGTCCAGCACAGGTACAAAGGTCACAGTGACTAGCCTTTTCCTGGCCTCAAGCGAGAAACAGGACTTGTTTCTGAAAAAGAACCCTAGCCTAACCCTCAGTTTTTTTAGCAGGTTATTGACATGAAGTTTAAAAGAGAGACAATCATCAAGCCAGATACCAAGGTATTTGTAACAGGCAACAACTTCAAGTTTTGTTCCTTGCGTACTTACAATATCTAAAACAGGCTCTGGTGTCTTTTTGGCTTTAGAAAAGAGCATTACCTTGGTTTTATCCACATTTAAAAGAAGCTTTAATTCAGAGAACTGAATCTGAATAATGTTAAAAACAGCCTGTAATTTAACAACAGCCTCCTTAATGGTGGGACCTGCACAATACATTACAGTATCATCCGCATAAAAATGTAAAGTAGCTTCATCCACATTATCACCTACGCTGTTAATATATATGGGGAATAAAAGTGGTCCTAAAACAGAACCTTGTGGTACACCATTAGAAATGTTTAACCACTCAGAAGACAGTCCATCAAAATGAACACATTGGGACCTTTCAGAGAGGTAGTTCACCAACCACCCCACTGCAAGGCTGGATAGGCCAATACTGAGTAGCCTCTGCTTTAAGATGAGATGATCAACGGTGTCAAACGCTTTGGAAAGGTCAACAAATAGAGCTGCACAACTCTGCTTATTATCTAAAATACTAGTAATGTCATTCACCACTTTCATTGTGGCAGTGATGGTGCTGTGTTTCTCTCTGAATCCTGACTGATGTTTAGACAGGATGTCATTGTTACATAAAAACTCCTTTACCTGTTCACTCACTAGGCGTTCAAGAACCTTAGCCAGAACTGACAATTTAGAGATTGGCCTATAGTTATTTAAAATAGTTGCCTCCCCTCCTTTCAGTAAAGGCAAGACATAAGCAGACTTCCATACTTTTGGAATTGTATTTGTGCTGAGGGAGAGGTTAAAAAGAGAAGTAAGAGGTGGAGCAATAAAGTCTGCAGCTATCTTTAAAAAGAAAGGTTCTAAGTTGTCCGGGCCAGCCGGTTTCCTAGGATCTAGCTTAGATAAGGCTTCATGAACAACATCAACAGTAAAAGGGGTAAAACTGAAAGGGTTTTCCAGACCACATTGTTCAGAGTCACAGACTGTGGTGTTTACAGAAGCAGAGTTAGTGACAGAATCAAATAGAGAACCACAGGACACAAAATGCTCATTAAAGCAATTTAGCATAGTGGCCCTGTCCGATATAGAGCCAGATGCTGTGCACTCTAAGAAAAATCTGTAAAATTACGGCCAATGTGGTGTAACATTTTACTGTTTAAGTACTGTAATCGACTTTTACATTACTTTTTCCGTTGAAAACAGTGTTGCCAGGTCTGCTTATTATAAGTTTCCCCCAAGATTTTATTTGAAAATAGCAGATCTACAAGCTCACAACCATATTTATATATTTATATAAACAGTCCATGCTCACAATGCATCGCGTTGAGGCACGTTGTGATCTGCTATTTTCTAATAGTTGCTGTATAGGTTTAAAGTGCTCATGTGGCCCACTTCACTTCTTTTGGGCTTTTTTTTCCTTGACCTTGTGTCCCTCACAGAATCTGGCAACACTGGTTGCGCATTGCATTGTGGGTGCTTTTGCCCGGTAAAAAATATCTGTGGTGGCCGCCATTACAGGAATCCGTCCGCACTGAAAGTCTGCTCGGTAGGTTGGTTCATTGTGTTTAATTTGGGAATGGAACCTCATTTCTTAATCAAAAAGGATATTTGTGGTAAACATAAAGTTTGTGTTAATGTTAAATATTTGTTTTATTACGTGGACGTCTGGCAGGTAACTCTCTTCTAACTGCACTGTAAGACCAAGAAGTACAAGCTTCTTGAAGAATATGGGTTGTTTTAACCCAAAGATTTATAAAAGTTATTTCACCGCAAATTTTCTGATGATTATGAACTGATTTGTAATAATGTGCATACAGTATTATTCCACTTTGGGTCATATTGGGGATTTTACTCAAATGTTTTACTGAATCTCTCTAACTTCATCACGTATGTGCTCCGCCCCCGACGTGTCTCACTGCTGTTCATTTGAGTCCGCCATTATAGCTCCTCGGATGAAAT